>NC_056737.1:1901658278-1901958278 GCF_019279795.1 Protopterus annectens
ACATAACAGCATCCTTTGATCTTTCAAAGCGTAAAGCAAGAATGAGGGTTGGTGGGAGGGAAGTATAGAAAAAATAAAAATGGACAACACAAATTGAACATTATGGTGAGCACATAACTTTTTTTATCTGATGTTGTCATTTTCATTCATTCTTCAACTGTTTAAACAGAGTCCCCAGCTGCCTAACTCCCGAGAGGACTAAAAGGAAGGATATTCTTGAGCACAGCTGAGCCAAAGGCAGAGCTTCCCCTACAGACCAGATCCAATCTGTAAAGAGCAATAAAGGTATGAGGGTTAGCTCAAGCTGCAGCTGCACAGATATCATCCTAGGAAGTTCTAGACAAGAAGGCTAAAGAAGTTGCCATAGATCTGGTGGAACTTGCTTTTAGTGGTTTTGGTAAACACAAACTCACTTTTTCATCTACAAAAGTAATACAGTCAGTCAACCATTTGGTTAAAGTCACTTTAGAAACAGGCTTGCATAATTTTGATTCTAAAAAATAAACAAATAATTGTTCAGCTTTCCTCAAAACTTTTGTTTCTGTGAAGACAGAAATGTAATCCAACAGGTGTAACGCATATTTTTCTTTTACTTCACCACAAAAGTGAATCCAATCCAGTAGAAAAACAAGGATTTATTCTTAAAATGCACACAAGCAGCTTAAAATTCAGTGGATATATATCCAATGAGATGGTACAAAAAGCAGATAAATTCTTCTTAGTTTCTCGCACACTTGCCTTTAACAGAGTAAAACTTTTCTATATACATTTTCATCACCTTTGTATACCTTCAACATGAAACACACCCTCTTAATACACATTAATTAACAAATAAAGGAACAACACTACAATACTCACAGTAATACATACCTATTCATATATACGACTTATAAATAAACTTTTCCATAGAAACAATCATAATTTAACCCTTCTAGGATTTAATGTATTAACAATTTTAAAATTAAGTCGATAACTCTACTTTCTTACATATCTTAATTTGTTGCTCACTCTAAATATATATTTCTCTTTCTTATTAACTGTCTAAGAACCGTCTACAACTAATCCCTCTGGACGTTACTCACATTATTATGACATTTTATTAAAGGGCAATGCTATGGGGCTAGTTTAATGAGTAATTTTTATGTCTCTAACATGTTCTTTTATTCTACATGCAATGAGACCTCCCAGTTTCTCCCACACATAAAATTTATTGCATGTACATCTCATAAATTATATACAACTCTCTCTGTATTGCAATTTAAAGATGCCATTTGTAAATAAAAGAAACCCCATTAATAATATATTATTAAATTCTTAACTACAAACCCTGCAAATACTACATTACCACAAGCTGTAGTTTAAACTCCAACTGTTTCTAGACTTGCTTTCCCATTTTAATATTAGGCATATTAAACCGACTGTGTTACAATGCCAAAACTCCTTTAATACTTCTACCCTTTTCTGCAAGAAAAACCCATTATTTCCTACGGTACTTAAAAAATCTTTAGTTTTAATAAATTTATATTAGAGAGGGGTATAATGAAAGTGGATGGTAAAATGAGAGTCTAGAAAAAGGTAAGGGAAAAATGAAAAACAAGGTATTATTAAAAAAATATTAGGACGAATAGAAGATTAGTGGACTGTATTTATTCTTGTTTCCCAACTTTTTCTTGTATTAGTTCGGATCAGATTATGGAACAAGTTAAATGTAGTTGGAATTTGGTCAAAAGTGAGGTAGATTTTTTAAGAAAATGCTGTGTATTCCTAATGTGTGAGGGAAGATGCATTGCATAAGGTTGTAGTATTTTTATCCAAAATCTCCCCTACCCTTCCTCAGTGGAGACACTTCACCTGAGATACAGTTGGTCTACACCTGGTAGGGTTCTCCTAGAGCATTTTTGCAACTTTGGGGAGGGCATAAAGTAAGCGGGAATATGGTGATCTCACCCGCGACTAATACATCTTTCAACCTCAAGCACAAAATGTCCTCTAGCCAACCGTGATCTTCCAATGTTGTGCCTTTCAGCTTTTCACGGTTAGCGGTCGCCACACCGGAACTCTGGTCTGCCGCATTGATTGGCAGTAGGATTTTATCACGCCGGCTGAGTTGCCGGCCCTGACGACAACTCTTAACGGTATGACCATTCATCGCTTAATACGCCTCCAATACAGAAGATGCTCCAGCTGAGAATCTAACAGGACAATGTTCTATAATGTGAGGTGGCAACGCTTACCAAGCAAGCACCACCAATCGCAGTAATATTAACCATATTCTCCGCATAATGTCACAATATCTAGGACTCGTATTTGTTGTAATGGGTTATGTTCTAGCAACTGATATTCAGATTGATTATCCAATAAGTTAAAACACATTTTCTTATAAAAATCATTGTTTATCACCACTGTATTTCCCCCCTTTATCAGCTGTTTTTATTACAACAGATCTATCCCTTTCTTGAAAATTTTAAAGCCTTCATAATCACATATATTTCAAAAGTGTTATTAACCTATGTAATAATCTTCGCTTTAACTAAGTGTCTATGAAAAACTAAAGTGGTTTAATTTTAAAAGTTGGGGAACCCATTTATTTTGATCTTTAATTTTTAACTTTTGACAATACTCTCTAACCAAGATTTATTTAAACACTTTCTGTCCTTTCTCAAATGAAAATGAAAAGCCCTGTAGCATCGCATTTTTTCAAATATCATAATAGTGATTCAGATTTATTGAGGTTCTTTATAATGTATGTGTTGACATGTTCTGATTTATATTTATATGTGTCTGATATGTTATTATAGAAGAAGACTTGGTTTATTTTCACTTATGATACTTTGCAGCCAAAGAGCCTTAATAATGAATTACTTATGAAATATTTAATATAACAGCTTTGGAAGTATCTTGGAAACTCATTTCATAGAAGTTAGGATATGTGTATTTTTATACAGTATTCAGCTGGCTTATTGCTATTATTATTATTATTATTATTTATAGTCTATGAACTCATTTGTTTCAACTGAATTATTTTTGCTTTAAGTTCCCATTTAAGTTCATATGAATCCTGGTACATTTTGTTGTTCTATTGTTCTATTTAGTAACATTTTACTTGATGAACTATTTAAGTGCTTTACTGTGTTTAAAACCTTTTGAACCTTGAAGGCACATGCCGAGGCACTAGTTCATTTTTGTTTTTTACACATTGTTCCTGGTTTCTAATAAATGTGCTTTTTTGTGCCAAATAATGTGTTTTCTAAATTTTGGAGTGCGGGAGAGTTTATATTGGCAACACGCACAAAAGTTATCCTCTTAATAGAGGAAGGGAAGCTGTTTGAGTGACCGTATTGAACAGTGCACAGATGAATTCCTATATCTGAGTTGGCTCAAACTGATATTTACTGAACACAGGCTGCAAATCTACTGGAAAGAAAATGATCTGTACTTATAAAGGTGTGGTGAAAGGCAAACAAAGCTTATTGACAATTTAAACTACCAATTTAATATTAACCCTTTCTTCCTTAGAAACACTGCTATTACTTGACTCAGAATTCCAAACAGCATAAAATAATCAGGACCCTTTATATATAATGGTCCTGATCTCTGTTAATCAGGACAATTGAACATTCTAATTAAAATCAATTAATCCATTATAAAACAAAAAATAAATATACAAATTTAAAATCATATTATTGTGAATCTAATAATAAATAGCTACCACTTTATTGTAATAATAGCGATAGAACGAAAGCATAATCTTCATAATTTTTGTATATAAAAAAACTTTATAACTTCTGTAGTGATTTCTGCTTGAAAACAGGGACCATAGAGATAAAATCATTTAATCCAGGGGTGGCTGGCATTAAGTTTGAGTCGCCACACTAACTCTCTCTGTTCAATTTTATCTTTCCAAGCACTGCCCTGGGATTAATTCAGAAAACTTTTCCAAGATATATCAACCAGTAAATTTTTAAAGTCTGGACATATAAGAGTGCTTGTACACTGCATTATTGAAATCCCTGTTTCAGGAAATTTCATAACAGTCTCTTCATATACATAATACATTTTCTGTTGGTATTCCATCTGCTACAACACATATAAAATGTGATATTCACTGATATTATTTCAGATTTTCCTTTGTGTAAATTCCTTTCATGTATTTCCTCTGAGAATGGACTATCATAAGTAAACTTTTAATATTGTCATCTCTTGTAAATAAAATTTGGTCTTTTACCAACAGTATTTTTCAAACTGACATCGCTTATCAGGATACAGCAATGTTTATTCTAAAATGAATCCCACATTAAACTGCAGAGCAAAGGCTCAACTGTAAGAACATTTTTCAACAAAATCATCGAATAAAAATTGCCACTAGTGGACTGCGTGTTGCTTTGTTTTTATACCTTATTAGCTGCTGGGATATGACCCTAATATTTTCCTGGTTGTGTTTATCAAATCTTTAAACTTATTCCGTAAGTAAAATGGACATATTTCTATACCCTCATGCCCAGAATTCCATCACCAATATTATAAAATTCAAACCAGAGGGTCCTCCTAAGAACCATGTTTTCTAATTTAGTCTTCTCCACATCAAAGATTTCTTTTTCAGATGTCAACTGAGCCAGTCTAACAAACTGGCCCTTGACCAAACTTTTCTTTTGATAGAAAGGATGGCTACTTTTGAAGTGTAAGTAGCTATTGGAAAATGTGGGTTTTCTGTAAACATTGGAAGAAAAAAAATTCTTCCCCTTAGCAATAGTGGTATCGAAATAATTTATTTTATTGTTGTCAGTATGATACGTGAAGCTTAAAATAGAAGTAGTCTGACTAATGAAAGCAATGAATTCCTGAAAACAGGTTGAATTCCCTGACGATAAAATAAAACTTTCATCCAAAAATCTCAAATATAGTTTTATATATTTGGAGAATGAAGACGGAAAAACATATTTGGTCTCCCAAGAAAGCATGACTAAATTAACAAAACTGGGGGCACAACTAGCCTCCATTGCTACACCTTGCTTCTATTTAAAAATCTCCCCTTCAAACTAAATAAAATTATTTTGTAGCACAATATATACGAGCTCAGTTAACAAACATCCATTTTTAGAAGTTAAAAAAGTCAAAATCAAGTAATGACTCATGAAACATTTGTACACCAACATCTTGGGGGATGCAAGGGGAATAAATCAATGACATCAGAAACAAATAAAATGTCTTTATCCTATAATTCAGGTTTTAATCTCCCCAAAAAAAATCCCAAGAGTCTTTTATAATGTGCGTTTCCAAATTGTGGATAGACTTTAAAAGCCTATTGATCACAACTGGATGTGGATATTTTTTTGACCTAGCTGCCAAAGCTATAGGTATGAAGGGTAGATGAGTAATGTTCTTATGTATTTTGGGTAACCCAATTATTGTTGGTATAGAAGGGGTTAGGGTTTTATAAAAATTTACAGAGGAAGAGAAGCTCCAAAATTTAGAAAATCAGCATCTGGCATAAAAAAGCTACTTTATTAGAAACCAGAAACAATGTGTAAAAAAGCATATGCCTTCAAGGTTCAAAAGTTTCAAACACAGTAAAGCACTTAAATAGTTCATCAAGTAGAACATTATTAAAAAGAACAATAGCATGTACCAAAATGCATATGAATTTAAATGAGAACAAAAAATAATTCAGTTGAAACAAATCAGTTCATAGAATAACAATAATTATAATAATAATAACAATAACAATAAGCCAGTTGAATACAAACCAATAAATCACCATTTTTTGATTACAATCAAATACTCCTGGAACTTTGAACAGCTTCCCATTAATGACGTGTAGTTCCCTTATCCATGAAACTACAAGTAGTGCATCCCTTACACTGAGACTCCATAACCTCACTACCCATGTGTGTGTACATCCCTACTTATTATGTTAGGTGAAATTCTATATGAAACATAAAATTTCAAATTCTTACATATAACATCCGATGTAATAATATACCAAAGTTTCCTCAAGATATGTGATACACCTCAACATAAGGAGCATAACGAGTCACAAAATATATATCCTCCCATTCCCTTTTATAATTCCCAAACACCTTTTTACCACGTTTATATTTCCAAGTAAATTGGTTATCTCCATCTACAACCTTTTGCCATGTGGTAATGAGAAGACTGTGATTATAACCCCTAGATAATATATCAACTATATCCACAGCTACTGTCTGGAAATTAATCTCATTTGAACATAAAGTTGTAGCCCTACAGAATTCACCATAGGGGAGAGATCTTATCAAGTGGCCAGGGTATGCACTAGATGCAAACAACAAATAATTCACAGAAGTTTTTTTTTTTATATATATAATGTCAAATGTATTGTATCACTAACAATATGCAACTCAAAACCCAAATAATGAATGGTATTATGATGCATGTTATAAGTAATTGATAAACCAAAGGTATTCTTCTGTATAGCCTGCATAAAAACAACAAACTGTTCCTGTGAGCCCTGAGCTATAAAAAAATAAATCATCAATGTAGCATTTATAAAACACCACTTTGTTGACAAATTAAGAATCACTATACAAAAAAATTTCCTCAAATCATTCCATAAACAAATTAGTATAAATGGGAGCAAACTTAGCCCCTATAACCATACCCTTAAGTTGTCTATAAACAGACCCATAAAAAGAAAAACAATTATTATTCAAAATAAAACTAGTTATATTTAAAATACTCTGTAATTCATTAACATTCACCAAATAATGTTTTATGGCCTTTAATCCATATCTGTGTTCAGTAGCAGTAGACCGATTACTAACATCAACTGATATACAAATACCCCATTCTGCCACTTAATATACTTAATTTTCTTAAGAAAATGCTGTGTATTCCTAATGTGTGAGGGAAGATGCATTGCATAAGGTTGTAGTATTTTTATCCAAAATCTCCCCTACCCTTTCCGTGAGACACCCCACCTGAGATACAGTTGGTCTACCCTGGTGGGTTCTCCACATTTTTGTGAACTTTGGGGAGGGCATAAAGTAAGGGAATATGGCGATTCACCATGACTAATACATCTTTCAACCTTAAAGACAAAATGTCCCTATTAACCGTATCTTCCAATGTTGTGCCTTTCAGCTTTTCCCGGTTAGCGGTCGCCACAGCGGAACTCTGGTCTGCTATTGATTGGCAGTAGATTTTTACGTGCTGAGTTGCGGCCCTGCGCAACTTACTAATGGTATGACCATTCATGCATGCCTCCACACAGAAGATGCTCCAGCTGAGAAGTCGAAGCAGAGACAATTCTCTTAATGCCTGAGGTGTAGCGCTTCTGCGGCTTTCCACCACCGCAGTAATATTAACCATATCTTCCAATAATGTCACAATATCAGACTGTATTTGTTGTAATGGGTTATGTTCTAGTAACTGATATTCAGATTGATTATCCAATAAGTTAAAACACATTTTCTTATAAAAATCATTGTTTATCACCACTGTATTTCCCCCCTTTATCAGCTGTTTTTATTACAACAGATCTATCCCTTTCTGAAAATTTTAAAGCCTTCAATCACATATTTCAAAGTGTTATTAACCTATGTAATAATCTTCGCTTTAACTATGTCATGAAAAACTAAAGTGGTTTAATTTTAAAAGGGGGAACTCATTTATTTTGACTCTTAATTTTAACTTTTGACAATACTCTCTAACCAAGATTTATTTAAACACTTTCTGTCCTTTCTCAAATGAAAATGAAAAGCCCTGTAGCATCGCATTTTTTCAAATATCATAATAGTGATTCAGATTTATTGAGGTTCTTTATAATTAACTATGTGTTGACATGTTCTGATTTATATTTATGTATGTGTGTCTGATATGTTGTATTATAAGAGAGAGGAGACTTGGTTTATTTTCACTTATGATACTTTGCAGCCAAAGAGCCTTAATAATGAATTACTTATGAAATATTTAATATAACAGCTTTGGCACAGATATCTTGAAATAAAATTTCACATAGAAGTTAGGATATGTGTATTTTTATACAGTATTCAGCTGGCTTATTGCTATTATTATTATTATTATTATTATTATTATTATTATTATTATTATTATTATTATTATTATTATTTATAGTCTATGAACTCATTTGTTTCAACTGAATTATTTTTGCTTTAAGTTCCCATTTAAGTTCATATGAATCCTGGTACATTTTGTTGTTCTATTGTTCTATTTAGTAACGTTTTACTTGATGAACTATTTAAGTGCTTTACTGTGTTTAAAACCTTTTGAACCTTGAAGGCACATGCCGAGGCACTAGTTCATTTTTGTTTTTTACACATTGTTCCTGGTTTCTAATAAATGTGCTTTTTTGTGCCAAATAATGTGTTTTCTAAATTTTGGAGTGCGGGAGAGTTTATATTGGCAACACGCACAAAAGTTATCCTCTTAACAGAGGAAGGGAAGCTGTTTGAGTGACCGTATTGAACAGTGCACAGATGAATTCCTATATCTGAGTTGGCTCAAACTGATATTTACTGAACACAGGCTGCAACTACTGGAAAGAAAATGACTCCACTATAAAGTGTAGAAAGACAAACAAAGCTTATTGACAATTTAAACTACCAATTTAATATTAACCCTTTCTTCCTTAGAAACACTCATTACTTGATCAGAATCTAAACAGCATAAACAATCAGACCCTTTATATAATGGTCCTGATCTCTGTTAATCAGACAATAATTGATTCTAATTAAAATCAATTAATCCATTATAAAACAAAAAATAAATATACAAATTTAAAATCATATTATTGTGAATCTAACACAAATAGCCACCACTTATTGTAATACAGTACATAGAACAAGCATAATCTTCACTTTTGTATATAAAAACTTTATAACTTCTGTGATTTCTGCTTGAAAACAGGGACCATAGAGATAAAATCATTTAATCCAGGGGTGGCTGGCATTAAGTTTGAGTCGCCACACTAACTCTCTCTGTTCAATTTTATCTTTCCAAGCACTGCCCCTGGGATTAATTAAAACTTTTTCCAAGATAGTCAACTGAAAATTTTTAAAGTCTGGACATATGGGTGAGTGCTTGTACACGGCATTATTGGAATTCTGCTTTGAAATTTCATAACAGTCTTCATATATACATTTTCTAAGTTGGTATTCCATATTGCCAACATAAAATGCAGAACATGTTGAACATGCTGCTAAATAGACCAATCCCTTACTAGTACAGTTTCCACCTTCTGGGTAAATCCTTGATTTCAAGCTATTTTCTAAGAAAATAATATCAGTTCCAAGAATGTATTTACATTGATTACATGGCTCACTTCTTTGTACCTTTTCATGTATTTCCTTCAGAGTAATGTGTGGATCATTTTCAAGTAAACTTTTAATATTGTCATCTCTCTTCTAAATAAAATTTGGTCTTTTACCAACAGTATTTTTCAAACTGACATCGCTTATCAGGATACAGCAATGTTTATTCTAAAATGAATCCCACATTAAACTGCAGAGCAAAGGCTCAACTGTAAGAACATTTTTCAACAAAATCATCGAATAAAATGTTACTAGTGGATCATGTGTTGCTTTGTTTTATACCTTTGGCTGGGCTGGGATATGACCTTAATATTTTTCCTGGTTGTGTTTATCTCCTTTTAAACTTATTCCAAGTAAATCGACATATTTCATACCTCATGCCCTGGTGAATTCATCACTAATATTATGTACCAACCAGAGGGGGAAGTCCCTCTCAAGAACCATGTTTTCTAATTTAGTCTTCTCCACATCAAAGATTTCTTTTTCAGATGTCAACTGAGCCAGTCTAACAAACTGGCCCTTGACCAAACTTTTCTTTTGATAGAAAGGATGGCTACTTTTGAAGTGTAAGTAGCTATTGGAAAATGTGGGTTTTCTGTAAACATTGGAAGAAAAAAAATTCTTCCCCTTAGCAATAGTGGTATCGAAATAATTTATTTTATTGTTGTCAGTATGATACGTGAAGCTTAAAAATAGAAGTAGTCTGACTGAAAGCAATGAATTCCACGAAAACAGGTTGAATTCCACTGGCAGATAAAATAAAACTTTCATCCAAAATCTCAAATATAGTTTTATATATTTGGAGGAATGAAAGACGGAAAAACATATTTGGTCTCCCAAGAAAGCATGACTAAATTAACAAAACTGGGGGCACAACTAGCCTCCATTGCTACCACACTGCTTCTATTTAAAATCTCCTCTTCAAACTAAATAAAATTATTTTGTAGCACAATATATCTGAGCTCAGTTAACAAACATCCATTTTTTAGAAGTTAAAAAGTCAAAATCAAGTAATGACTCATGAAACATTTGTACACCAACATCTTGTAGGGGGATGCAAGGGGAATAAATCATTGACAACAAGGGAAACAAATAAAATGTCTTTTATCCTATAATTCAGGTTTAATCTCCGCAAAAATCCCAAGAGTCTTTTTATTAATGTCGTTTCAAATCTTGGATAGACTTTAAAAGCCTATTGATCACAACTGGATGTATGATATTTTTTTGACCTAGCTGCATAAAGCTATAGGTGTGAAGGTAGATGAGTAATGTTCTTATGTATTTTGGGTAACCCAATTATTGTTGAGGTATAGAAGGGGTTAGGGTTTTATAAGAAAGGTGTACATATGTTTGAATAAAAGGAAATGTTGTAGAAACTGTCATCTAGGAACTGGTCTATTTTGGTTATAAAGAAATGTGAACTTTTTGATGGAGCTACGTAATATATGTACTGGTGTCAAGTATTAAAATTTGCATCATCTCACCGATATAATTTAAATTATCAAAAATAATGCTTCCTTCCCATATGTCTGGTTTAATAATTCTGGTGGATTATTTTACCATAGGATTCTGTAAAAGTTCACACATTCAGACATAATTCAAATTATATTATTTTATTCTCATTGATCCTGTGGCATATTGTTTGTGAAATTCATGTTTCCAACTATATTGGAAAAAAACTTGTAAAGTACAATTCATTAATGGAGTAGCATATCTGAACTGTTTTAACTTCAAATGTTGCTCACTACATCAAACTTAGACTTAATACCATCTTGGAATTGAATAGCCAAAGTTAAATTTTCTAATAAATAGGCTAAATTAACTAAATAAGAGCATCTGCATGATTAAAAATGAAGAAGGTTACAAGCAGAATCCACTGTTCAAATGAAAAATATTCAGAAGTAATATCCAGGTTACTTTAGTTTATTGATCCACAAAGATTGCTATATGTTCCTGATACCACCATAAAACAATACTCAGAACCAATTAAAAGGTGAAAAACACAACCATGAAGCAATATTAAGGTCATATCCCTGGCCCAGATAAAAGGCATAAAACAAAGGAACACAGGCCCTACAAGTAGCATTTTATCCAATGATTTTTTGAAAATGTTCTTATGGTAGAGGATTTGCTCTGGAACAGTTTGTAGGATCCACAGCAGTAAAAGGTATTCTTAATGGCAAGAAACTGGTGTAGCCTGATAAAACAAATGTCAGTTTGAAGAAAATATTGTTGGTAAAAGACCAAATGTTTTATTTTTCAAGAGGGCAGACCATAACCAAAATTTTAACTTGAAAATGGTCACATTATACTGAAAGGAAAATACATGAAAAGTGTAATCAATGTGAATACATTCTTGAAAGCTGATGTTTATTATCTTAGGAAAATAGCACTGAAATCAAGGATTTACCCACAAAGGTGGAGAATTGTGTACTAAGTAAAGGGTTTGGGTCTGTTTGACAGTGTGTTTCTACATAATTCTGCATTTTATGTTGGTAAAAAATGGAACACCAACTTAGAAAACATATTTATATGAATACTGTTATGAAATGTCAAGTACAATTCAATAATGCCCCAGTACAAACATTCTCTTTGTCCATACTTTAAAATTTTCAAGTAGTTCACTATCTTGGAAAAAAGGTTTTATTAATCCCAGGGGAGGTGCTTAGAAGGTAAAATTGAACAGAGAATTAGTGTGGTAACTCCAAAGTTAATGCCAGCTAAACTCCTGGCTTAAATGATTTTATCTCTATGGTTCCTCTTTTAAAATTATAGAAAGTTTTGTATACAAGTGTGAAGATTATATGTTTCTTCTATATACTATATTACAATAAGTTTGTGGTTATTTATTAGATTCCACAATAAAGATGTTTTAAATGTATGTTATTTTTGTTTTAAACTGAATTAATTTCTTTTAATTAGAATCAATTATTGTCTGATTAATGGAATTCGGTCCATTATATAAAGGGTCCAGTTGTTTAGATTCTGATGAAGTCCTAAAAAGCTCAATATCACACTTGGTAACTTAAAATTATCAATAAACTTTGTTTGCCTTTCCTACACTTCACATAGTAGGAGTCACCTTCTTTCCAGTAATTTCAGTCTGTGTGTGATGGATAATTTTTGTGGTTTTGTTTTTCCAAGTTTGGTTTTCATCCATGGTTAACTTCTTTCTTGAATTTTGGTTTAGAGTGATGATGGCCCTAGGGGCGAACCACTTGCATTGATAGTAAAATTCTGATCTCCACAGAAGGGAATGTAACAGATCTTTCATTTCTTGAACCTCCAATGGTCTACTATTTCCGGTAGCACTTACCAAACCCATTTTGATGAGAAATCTCTCAAAATGTTTTTTATCATGTGAGATTGCCAAACCACTGAATTGTTCTAATGTTTTTTTCTGGAAGTTACTGTGGATTCCATTGACTGTTTTAGCTGAAATGAGTGTTGTTTGTCGATGGAATTCCTTCAAACACCAGGTACTGTAGTTCAAAACCCATTACATAGAATGTCGTTATCAACCATCTGCCATTGGTCCTAATTTAGAAGGCAACTTTTATATTGATGTATGGCTAAAAAAGGACATTGGTAATTAATTTGATGAATGACACCATAGTTCAGTAACCAAAGACTTGATTTCCTTGTTTTTGGAAGAAACTGTTGAATTAAGCACTCTACAGCTAATGTATTTTTTTAAATGAGACACATTAATGTACACTGAAATATTATGTTTCCTGTGTTTTGCATGGTACAGTATTTTTATTCTGATTTTAGTTTGCTTTATTTTAATCAAAAGAGATTAGACTTATTGGAGTTCTTATATTACAAAAGAATGCAGTGATTATTGACAATTTATGTGCTTCAGAGGTTCAGTAACTGAATGATCTATTTTCCTAGTTATATAGATGCTCTTAAATGACAATGTATTTCCCAGAATTGATGAATGTTAAAAAATAAAAAACAGGAAAAATAAGAAATGAATAAAATACAACAGCATGATTTACCCAATGCATTCCACTTAGCACAGGACACTCTAACAACAAACAAGACCACAACTTCACTATTCCCCCACCCCCAGGAACCTCTGCATGCAGTTATTCGTCAATTAATAAATATTTTTGTAATAATCCTTACAATGTGTCTTCCCCCAAACAAGAAGTTTTGATGAAAACTCTTCAAATATGAATGATAAGGTTTTTAATTTGGCAGACCCTTTACAGTCATCCTAACCCGACATTCAAAGAGGATGATATGCAAGTTGTCCACAACCACAGCAGCAGGAGGAGAGACAGTTGATTTATTGGAAGAAGAGACTAACAGGAAGTGACAACAAATGGAAGAAGTAGGAACCAGGGCAATTCTACAGAGGGAGGTTCAAGTTACTGACAACTGAACAGCATTTAATTGGTTCTGATATTGTTTTTGAAAATAGTTAGGGATTGATGTGAAATGTAATAATTTTGTGATCTATAACTACAGATATAAATAAGATATAACTTCTGAATATTTTTATTTATTTGAGAAAAGGGCTTCACTTTTGCCTTCTGAATTTTTTAATCTTGCAGATGATCTTATTGAATTTAGGTTATTTACTACAAATTGAAACTTTTGCTAATCAGTTCCAAGACAGCATTGATTCTAAGTTTGATGGCCGAGTAATTTTTTTTGAAAGAAAAAAGAGTCTGGTTTATGCCATTAATGAATCCTACTTTGCAAGTTTTTCCAATATGGTTGAGCCTTAAAGAATTTTACAAACAATATGCCACAGGATCTGTAGAATAAAAAATATGAATTTGAATAAGCCTGAATATCAACTACAAATTTGGGAAAAATAATATGATTAGAATTATTAAACCAGACAAGGGGAGGAATTGTTCTTCTTTTGATAATTTAAATTATATTGGTGAAGATGATGCTGGAATTGTATTTGACACCAATACATATATTTGGAGTTTCCATACAAACCTATCCAATATTTGGAAACACACATGATAAAAGACTCTTGGGACTTTTGATGGAGAGTTAAAAACCTGAATTATGGGATAAAGACATTTATTTGTTACTATTAATATCATTTGATTTATTCCCTTCTATCCCCAAGATCTTGATTTACAAATGTTTTATAGAGTCATTACTTAATTCTGATGTTTTAATTTATTATAAATGTATGTTGTGTATACTGATGACTCATTGATATTGTTGCTACAGAATAATTTTATTTGGTTTTGAGAGAAGATTTTTAAACAAGAAGAAAGGTGTAGCAATGAAGCATACTTGTTGCCCCCCCATTTTTTATTAATTTATTTTGCTTTCCTTGGGAGACCAAATCTGTTTTTCCATCTTCATTCTCCAAATACACATAAAACTATAGTTGAGATTTCTGGATGACATTTTTATTTTATGATCAGGGGAATTCTAACCTGTTTTCAAGAATTTGTTGCACACTTTATCAATCAATACTACTTCTTTTTAAAGTTTACTTATCTATACTGCCAACAAATATACAATTTGGACACCACTATTCCTAATGAGAAAATGTTTTATCTCCCAATATTTACAGAAAACCCATATTTTGTAATAGTTGCTTACATTTCAAAAGCCAGTCTAACAAACTGGCCCTTGACTAAACTTTTCTTTTGATAGAAAGGATGACTACTTTTGAAGTGTAAGTAGCTATTGGAAAATGTGGGTTTTCTGTAAACATTGGAAGAAAAAAAATTCTTCCCCTTAGCAATAGTGGTATCGAAATAATTTATTTTATTGTTGTCAGTATGATACGTGAAGCTTAAAATAGAAGTAGTCTGACTAATGAAAGCAATGAATTCCTGAAAACAGGTTGAATTCCCTGACGATAAAATAAAACTGTCATCCAAAAATCTCAAATATAGTTTTATATATTTGGAGAATGAAGACGGAAAAACATATTTGGTCTCCCAAGAAAGCATGACTAAATTAACAAAAATGGGGGCACAAGTAGCCTCCATTGCTACACCTTGCTTCTATTTAAAAATCTCCCCTTCAAACTAAATAAAATTATTTTGTAGCACAATATATACGAGCTCAGTTAACAAACATCCATTTTTAGAAGTTAAAAAAGTCAAAATCAAGTAATGACTCATGAAACATTTGTACACCAACATCTTGGGGGATGCAAGGGGAATAAATCATTGACAACAGAAACAAATAAAATGTCTTTATCCTATAATTCAGGTTTTAATCTCCCCAAAAAAATCCCAAGAGTCTTTTATAATGTGCGTTTCCAAATCTTGGATAGACTTTAAAAGCCTATTGATCACAACTGGATGTGGATATTTTTTTGACCTAGCTGCCAAAGCTATAGGTATGAAGGGTAGATGAGTAATGTTCTTATGTATTTTGGGTAACCCAATTATTGTTGGTATAGAAGGGGTTAGGGTTTTTATAAGAAATTGTACATGTTTGAATAAAGGAAATGTTGTAAGAAATTGTCATCTAGGAACTGGTCTATTTTGGTATAAGAAATGTGAACTTTTTTGATGGAAGCTACAATATATGTACTGGTGTCAAGTAAAATTTGCATCATCTCACCGATATAATTTAAATTATCAAAAATAATGCTTCCTTCCCCTTGTCTGGTTTAATAATTCTAATTGAATTATTTTTCCTTAAATTCTGTAAAAGTTCACATTCAGACGTATTCAAATTATATTATTTTATTCTCATTGATCCTGTGGCATATTGTTTGTGAAATTCTTGTTCAACTATATTGGAAAAAAACTTGTAAAGTACAATTCATTATTGGTATATCTAGACTGTTTTTCTTCAAATGTCGCTCACCATCAAACTTAGACTTAATACCATCTTGGAATTGAATAGCAAAGTTAAATTTTCTAATAAATAGGCTAAATTAACTAAATAAGAGCATCTGCATGATTAAAAAATGAAGAAGGTACAAAGCAGAATCCCCTTTCAAATGAAATATATTCAGAAGTAATATCCAGGTTACTTTAGTTATTGATCACAAAATTGCTATATTTCACAATACCACCATAAACAATATCAGAACCAATTAAAAAGGTGACAAACACAACCATGAAGCAATATTAAGGTCATATCCTAGCCCACATAAAGGCATAAAACAAAGGAACACAGGCCCTACAAATAGCATTTTATCCAATGATTTTTTTGAAAAATGTTCTTATAGTAGAGGATTTGCTCTACAGTTTTATACAGGATCCACAGCAGTAAAAGGTATTCTTAATAAAAACTGGTGTAGCCTGATAAACAATGTCAGTTTGAAAAATATTGTAGGTAAAAGACCAAATTTTATTTTCAAGAGGGCAGACCATATTAAAATTTTACTTGAAAATGGTCCACACATTATACTGAAGGAAAATACATGAAAAGAAGTGTAATCAATGTGAATACATTCTTGAAACTGATGTTATTATCTTAGAAAATAGCTTGAAATCAAGGATTTACCCACAAGGTGGAAATTGTACTAGTAAGGGTTTGGTCTGTTTGACAGTGTGTTCTACATGTTCTGCATTTTATGTTGGTAAAATGGAACACCAACTTAGAAAACATATTTATGAATACTGTTATGAAATATCAAATCACAATTCCAATAATGCCCAGTACAAACATTCTCTTTGTCCATACTTTAAAATTTTCAGTTCACTATCTTGGAAAAAAGGTTTTATTAATCCCAGGGGAGGTGCTTAGAAAGGTAAAATTGAACAGAGAATTAGTGTGGTAACTCAAAGTTAATGCCAGCTAGCTCCCCTGGCTTAAATGATTTTATCTCTATGGTTCCTCTTTTAAAGTAGAAAGTTTTATATACAAGTGTGAAGATTATATGTTTCTTCTATATACTATATTACAATAAGTTGTGGTTATTTGTTGTAGATTCACAATAAGATGTTTTTAAATGTATTTATTTTTTGTTTTAAACTGAATTAATTTCTTTTAATTAGAATCAATTATTGTCTGATTACTGGAGTTTAGGTCCATTATATAAAGGGTCCAGTTGTTTAGATTCTGATGAAGTCCTAAAAAGCTCAATATCCACTTGGTAACTTAAATTATCAATAAACTTTGTTTGCCTTTCTACACTTCATAGTAGAGTCACCTTCTTTCCAGTAATTTCAGTCTGTGTGTGATGGATAATTTTTGTGGTTTTGTTTTTCAAGTTTGGTTTTTCCATCCATCGTAACTTCTTTCTTGAATTTTGGTTTATGATGGCCTAAGGGGCCGAACCACTTGTTGATAGTAAAATTCTGATCTCCACAGAAGGGAATGTAGCAGATCTTTCATTTGCGAACCTCCAATGGTCTACTATTTCCGGTAAACTTACCAAACCCATTGAACTAATCTCAAAATGTTTTTTTTATGTGAGATTGCAAACCACTGAATTGTTCTAATGTTTTTTTTCTGGAAGTTACTGTGGATTCCATTGACTGTTTTAACTGAAATGGTGTTGTCGATGGAATTCCTTCAAACACAGGTACTGTAGTTCAAAACCGTACATAGAATGTACGTTATCAATCATCTGCCATTGGTCCTAATTTAGAAGGCAACTTTTATATTGATGTATGGCTAAAAAAGGACATTTGGTGTTCGAGTGAATGACACCATAGTTCAGTAACCAAAGACTTGATTTCTGTTTTTGGAAAGAAACTGTTGAAATTGCGCACTCTACAGCTAATGTATTTTTAAATGAGTGCATTAATGTACCTGAAATATTATGTTTCCTGTGTTTTGCATGGTACAGTATTTTATTCTGATTTGGTTGCTTTATTTAATCAAAAAGGATTAGACTTATTAGGTCTTATATTACAAAAGAATGCAGTGATTATTGACAATTTATGTGCTGAAGTTCAGTAACTGAATGATCTATTTTCCTAGTTATATAGATGTAAATGACAATGTATTTCCCAGAATTGATGAATGTTAAAAAATAAAAAACAGGAAAAATAAGAAATGAATAAAATACAACAGCATGATTTACCCAATGCATTCCACTTAGCACAGGACACTCTAACAACAAACAAGACCACAACTTCACTATTCCCCCACCCCCAGGAACCTCTGCATGCAGTTATTCATCAATTAATAAATATTTTTGTAATAATCCTTACAATGTGTCTTCCCCCAAACAAGAAGTTTTGATGAAAACTCTTCAAATATGAATGATAAGGTTTTTAATTTGGCAGACCCTTTACAGTCATCCTAACCCGACATTCCAAGAGGATAGCAAGTTGTCCACAACCACAGCAGTAGGAGGAGACAGTTGATTTATTGGAAAGACTAACAGGGGCGACAACAATGGAAGAGTAGGAACCAGGGCAATTACAGAGGAGGTTCGAGTTACTGACAACTAAACAGCATTTAATTGGTTCTGATATTGTTTTTGAAAATAGTAGGATTGATGTGAAATGTAATAATTTTGTGATCTATAACTACAGTAAATAAGATATAACTTCTGAATATTTTTATTTATTTGAAAAGGGATTCACTTTTTGCCTTCTGAATTTTTTAATCTTGCAGATGATCTTATTGAATTTAGGTTATTTACTACAAAATTAAACTTTGCTAATCAGTTCCAAGACAGCATTGATTCTAAGTTTGATGGCGAGTAATTTTTGAAGAAAAAGAGTCTGGTTATGCCATTAATGAATCCTACTTTACAAGTTTTTTCCAATATAGTTGAGCAAGAATTTTACAAACAATATGCCACAGGATCTATGAGAATAAAAAAATATAATTTGAATAAGCCTGAATATCAACCTTTACAGAATTTAAGGAAAAATAATATGATTAGAATTATTAAACCAGACAAGGGGGAGGAATTGTTCTTTTTGATAATTTAAATTATATTGGTGAGATGATGGAAATTGTATTTGACACCAATACATATATTGGAGTTTCCATAAAGCCTATCCAATATTTGGAAACACACATGATAAAAGACTCTTGGGACTTTTGATGGAGGTTAAAACCTGAATTATGGGATAAAGACATTTTATTTGTTACTATTAATATCATTGATTTATTCCCTTCTATCCCCAAGATCTTGATTTACAAATGTTTTATGAGTCATTACTTAATTCTGATGTTTTAATTTATAAAATGTATGTTTGTATACTGAACTCATTGATATTGTGCTACAGAATAATTTTATTTGGTTTGAAGAGAAGATTTTTAAACAGAAGAAAGGTGTAGCAATGGGCGCCACTTGTGCCCCCATTTTTATTAATTTATTTTTGCTTTCTTGGGAGACCAAATCTGTTTTTCCATCTTCATTCTCCAAATACATAAAACTATATTTGAGATTTCTGGATGACATTTTTATTTTATGATCAGGGAATTCAACCTGTTTTCAAGAATTTGTTGCTTTTATCAATCAGACTACTTCTTTTTTAAAGTTTACTTATCATACTGCCAACAAATATACAATTTGGACACCACTATTCCTAATGAGAAGAATGTTTTATCTCCCAATATTTACAGAAAACCCATATTTTGTAATAGTTGCTTACATTTCAAAAGTAATCATCCTTTCTCTCAAAAGAAAAGTTTAGTCAAATGTCAGTGTGTTAGACTGACTCATATGACATCTGGAAAATAAATCTTTGATGTGGAGAAGACTAAATTAGAAAACATAGTTCTGAGAGAGACTACCCCATGTGGTTGGTACGTAATATTAATTATGAAATCACCAGGGGATGGGGTATGAAATATGTCCCTTTACTTGGAATAGGCTTAAAAGGTGATAAACACAACCAGGAAGTAATATTAAGGTCATACACTAGCCCAGATAAAAGTATAAAACAAAGAAACACAAGCCCTACTAGTAACATTTTATCCAATGATTTTGTTGAAAAATGTTCTTACAGTAGAGCCTTTGGTCTACAGTTTAATAAGAGATACACAGAAGTAAAAAGTCTTTTATCATTGGTAAAAGACCAAATTTTATTTACAAGAGTGCTGACAATATTAAAAATGTACTTGAAAATGATCCAAATATTATGCTGAAGGAAAATACACAAAAAGGCACAAATAAGTATAGTTCATGTAATCAATGTAAATTAATTTTTTAAATTGATGTTCTTTTCTTAGAAAATAGCTTGAAATCAAGGATTTACTCATAAGGTGGAAGTTGTACTAGTAAGGGTTTGGTTTATTTGGCAGTGTGTACTACATGCTTTGTATTTTATGTTGGCAAGTTGGAACACCAGCTTAGAAAACATATTTATGAAGGCTGTTATGAAATATGAAAGAAGAATTCCAGTAATGCCCTGCACAAACATTCTCTCATTTGTCCAGACTTTAAACATTTTCAGTTCACTGTCTTGGAAAAAGTTTTTATTAATCTCAGGGGAGGAGCTTGGAAAGATAAAACTGAACACAGAGAGTTATGGTGGCAACTCAAACTTAATGCCAGCCACCACCCCCCACCCTTCCACCCCCACTTAAATGATTTTATCTCTGTTTTTCCTGTTTTCAAGCAGAAAGCACTGACGGTATAAAGTTTTTATATACAAATGTGAAGATTTTATGTTTTTTCTATATACTATATTACAATTAGGTGGTTATGTGTTGTAGATTCACAGTAAGATGTTCTTAAATGTATTTATTTTCTGTTTTATAATGGATTGATTGCTTTTAATTAGCATCAATTATTGTCTGATTAACAGAGATTAGGACCATTATATAAAGAGTCTGATTGTTTATGCTGATTAGATTCTGATTAAGTCCTGAGTGTTTCTAAGGATGAAAAGCTTAATATTCACTTGGGAGCTTAAAGTGTCAGTAAAATGTGTTTGCTTTTCTACACTTCCCAGTGGAGTCACCTTCTTTCCAGTGGTTGCAGCTTGTGTTCTGTGGATAATTTTTGTGGTTTTGTTTTTTGAGTTTTGCTTTTTCCATCCACCATAACTTGTTTCTCTAACTGAAATTTGTTGTAATTGACAGAAATCCCCAGACGAGAGCATAACTGAAGTAAGTAGTCCTGAGCTTCAATTAGATGATACTTGGGCAGAGAGTTTATGAGCCAGTCATCCAGATAGAGGCATACCCAGAATTCATGCAGTCTCAGGTGAGCTGCAACTACTGCTGTACATTTGGTAAACATCCTGGGAATGTGGTGAGACCAAAGGGCAGAGCTCTAAACTGGTAATGACTGGCTCCCAGCTGAAAGTGTAGACATCTCCTGGGCCATCTATTCATTTTTATATGGCAGTATGCATCTTGAAGATCTATCAAGTACATCCAGTCATCCTTGTGCAGAAAAGGCAGAATGGACTGAACCATGACCGTCTGGAACTTTGTATACTGAATTGATTGTTTTAGTTTTCTGTGATCTAGGACTGGTCTCCAGTCTCCTGTTTTCTTTGGCACTGAAAAGAATCTTGATAAGTTCTTGACTCTTTCTGGTCTGTAGGGACCTCTTGGGTGACTCTTTTTTCTAAAAGTTTGTTTATTTCTAGTGCTGCTGCTTCCCTCTGATAGCATAGAACATTGGAAATGTGTTTAATGGTGGATGAGAAAATAGTATTATATAACCTCTGGATATTATACTCTATACCCCATGAATCTTTTGCAATTTCTAGCCAGGCTTTCTGATGCATCTGATGCAGGGATAAATGACCCCCCGACTACCTTCAGAGATGGACAGTTGGGCCTCATTTCAGGAGCTCTGAAAGGATCTGTCAGAGAAAGAACCCCTAGATCCCTAGTTATGCAGACCACACCTCTGCTGTGAGACCAGTGTCTTGAATTAAAGTTCCCTCCTCTGCCCCTGGGGGAACTATCTCCATGTGGATTATGGAATGGACCCTGGAATTTTTTTGAAAATATATTTCCCACCTCCCTCACTGGTCCCTAGAAAAGGTCCATTGAGGGTCAAAAAATATATTTTCACAGCAGACAGGGTTTTTTCCTTCCTGCTCACACCTAGAGAGTGTGTCTTTAAGTTTGGGGCCAAATAAAGAGCTTCTATCAAAAGGAGTATTGACAAAGGAAGATTTGAAGGGTTATGCAAAGTTACACATCTGCATCCAGGCATATCTTCTGATGGAAATGCCTGAACTCACTGCCCATGAGGTACCTTCAGTCAAGTGGGAGTTAAACCTTATGGACTAGTTTGAAATGGACTGAAGGGTAGCCAAATGCAAGGAATGAGTGCTCTCTGCCTTAGAGGGTGTGGTCCCAGAGAGGGATTTTCTTTAATCAAATCCCTCTGAAGTCTCATAAAACATCTGCCAAGTAATTCAGTGACCTGACAGCGAAGGTCGCTGAAGCACTGACATGCTTCCCAAATCTGTCCAGTGCCCTAGATTCCCTGTTGGATGGGGTGGACAGAGGAACTTTGTTCTGCCAGATCCTTTTAGTGGCCACTTCTATGACCATAGGAACAATGGCTACTCCCTTACTCCAATATGTTCTATCCTTAGATGGTGCCAAGATCCTATTTGGTCTCTTAGGGATAGGCTCAGTTGTGTCAGGCTCCTTCCACACTCATCGAGAAACCAAATCAATGAGCTCATTAGTGGGCAGAGTCATTCAGGAGGTAAATGGACCGGCACAAAAGGCCTCCATGAACACAGACTCCTCTTGGTAAAGATTATTGGTGAACCAACTACCCCTTTGTCTCCTGAGTTCTAAGATGTCTCCAAATTAAATGTCATTGGGTGATTTGGGGAACCCTTCCTCTTCATCAAAGTCAGTGTCCTCTGTGATAGACTCTTGCAGAGAGACTTAGTGGCTCCTATTACACTTCCTCCCTAGGGACTTCTTCAGTGGGATGCTCTGGGGAAATGTCAGAATAGATTACTATACCTGCCTGTGTTGTCTGAAGGCTGGTTTAGGCTGGTTGTTCCAGCAGAACAGATGATTTAGGTTCTGGATGCAGACTCAAATGGATGTAGGTAGTCGGAGCAGAGGAGCGAAGAGAAGTCCAAAATCTGGGAACAGAGAAAAACTCTCTCCACTACATCAAAGGTAGAATGCATTGAAGAAAAGGACACAAGTGGATCCAATAAGGCAGGCTTATGGACCATTACTTCTCTTTGTCCCAAAGGCAGACTACTTCAGGAAGGAGTCAGGTTCAGGCTATGCAGCACCAAAGCTCCGAGTAGCAGAGATAGCTCCAACAGCTTTTGACTCAAATCCAACACCATGAAGCCAGCACCGATGCTATGGCTCTGAAAGTGGTCCGGCTCCACAGTCCTCAGCACTGGACCACTCAGAGACACCATCGGAGTCAAAGATGCCAACATCTTTGGACCTAAGGCGGATGATTCTGGGACTTTTGGATTCGATGACTCCAAAACCAAAGGTCAGATTGGAGAAGGAGTTAACACTGGGGGAGTAGTACTGACAAGGGTCTCCGAACCTGATGGGGTTGGAGCGAATCCTAAGGAACTTCCTTATCATCCTGTCCACATCAGCTTCTGTAAGGGTCTTGGAAGATCGAATGGATGAGGCCATGGAAAATGGTCTTGAATGGTGCCTAGGAGATTATTCCAAAAAGGGGAAACAGGAGCTAAGAGGAGATCAGACCCAGCAGAAGCTAAGATGACCTGATCTGAGGAGATTTTTCATATCTACATCTCATATCCAATTTTTTTGTCATTTTAACAGGAGGTTCCTATCCCAATGCTGTAGAAGTAGACAGATCTGGAGACCTCTTTCGTGAGTCTTTATAGAGAGACTCACCTTTTTTATCAACTCTTTTTGGGGGTTTGAGCCCCAGAGGCTATAGAAACAGGTTTGGAGGGTAGCAATCCTCTAAGAATCAACTTATTTTTTCTGTCTATCAATATGCAGGAATTAAACCCTTTACATATGTCACAATCCAAGTCAAGATGAGATGGACCTAAGCAATAAATGTACTTAGAGTGTTCATCCGAATTAGGAATTTTATGGCCACAGGCCGTGCACTTTTTGAAACCTGAAGACTTGTCAGACATAGTAACAGGTAAGGAAGAGAAAAAGTTATGAAAAGTCTTTTTTTTTCCAATAGGCAAAAAGGGAAGAGGAGAAAAATACTACAGAAATACCAACAATGGTAACTAAGATATACTAATGGAGTAAAGGATTTAACAGCAACGTTAAACAGTAAATTTTTAAGTGTAATAGAAATGGAGGAAAGAGAGCAAATATGATAATGGAAATAATCCTAACTCACTAAAACAATCTAATGCTCACTGGAGAGTTATCAGTGACCACGTCCGTATGCTAAGGTGACAAACAAGATCTAAGGTATTTTAGATGACTAGGGAATTACAGGTAAAGGGAGGAGTTTGAGAGTTTCAGTGTTCTACAATCTAGAAGAAGCAGCCAGGTCAGATCCGAGGATTGGATCTGAACCCAGCAGTTGAGGAATAAATGAAAATGACAACATTAGATCTATTTATGTATCTTTATTCCATATTGCTCCAGTTTTTGCTGGCAAGCCCTGACATTTTACAAATGTATGTCTTTCAGTTTGTACGACACTGTAGTCACTGGGTATAGAAATTTCAATAATCAAAGCTATTTCTATATTCTTCTCTTGAACTACAATATCTGGTCTGTTTGCTTCTGCCTTCTTAGCAGCTGATATGCAGTGATCTCATTTAATTAATACTTCATTACTTTCAATAATCCTTTGCAGTTCATGTTTCCAATGACTCTCAGCTGCCTCTATGTTGTAATTTTTACAAAATCTCCAGTGTAACAACCTTGCTACATATCGTCAGCCATGAGTATATCACACCCTGCAAAAAAGATGTGTAAGTTCTGCTCCACAAAACCTATATATTTCTGTATTTCCTACCTTTTCTATGGACTTTATGAATCATTTACTACATAATCCAATATCTTTTGGGCTGTCAGCATTTACTCTTTCATCTTTTGTTTTGAATTCACCCAGTCCAAGCCAATCACATGACAACTCTTGGTCAACATGCGGCTGTTACAGAAGATCTCTTTACTTCTTGCTGTAACTGTGATCTTTACAGTCATCTTTTTTTTCCTGATCCCATTCTTCATATTCTTTCTTTTGCTTTTTGGCACTTTCTGTTGCCACCTGTTTCTTTACCCACATTTGGTGGGATTTCTATGACTGCTTTTTTCCCTACAGGCTTCTGTTAACCGAATCAAATATGTCATCTTAGACTTATTTTGTTCATGTTGTAGAACTTTCATTATGCTTGGATCTGATGATGTCAATAAATATATAGGCAATCCCACAATCACTGACCTATATGTATAGTCAATTTCAAAGAAGCCCATGCCTCATTCAGACTGAGGAATATATAATCTTGGCACACAGTGGTTCTTGCATATCATTTGATGAGCATGGAGCAGTTTTCTTCTTTTCCTGTCAAGTTTATCCAGCTCTTTTTGTGGCCTGTCAATCATCCCAAAGCTATAAAAGCAGGAAGTGCAAGTCGATTTATAACTTGAACGTTATTCCTAGATGTCAAAACAGTTATCAATATTAATATTAATCTATTCCAAAATATTTGTACACTCCTTTTTGTTCCATATCTTTTATATCACATTCCTACCCAAGTTTTATATTTTCTCGAGCCTTCAGATTTTCTCTTTCAAATGTTGGTTTTGTACATTTGTCAAGACCAAATGACATTTCTATGTTAACTGAGAATGCTTTAACAACTTGTAGTTTTACTATGAGATGCAGTCAGTGCCCCACCTTATCATGCTGAAAGGTAACTAGAATTTTGGGTACCAGTCAGGATCCTAGACATGGAGCACAGCACCTGCTTTATTGCTTTGAGATTATTATCTGATAGTCAGTGACAATGCAGCCTGCAATAATAAAAAATAGAGAATACAAGTGAATGTTTCAGTGAGGCTAGATCCAAACATAGTAAAAGATATGCAATCTAGGTAATATTTTTAGATCATAATATGTTGATCTGACAACCACTGCCACTTATTGCATCAATGGCAGCACAATGTCAAGCACCACACCAATATTTCACACATAAGGCACAACCCCCCCCCCAAATATATAAACTGGAAGACAGCTTGCAATTAGTCAAAAGTAGCAATCTCAGACACAAGCATAACCTTAGTCTTTGATTGGTTAGCGTTAAGTAAACTACACTTCCGTTAATGAAGGAAATTATCTAAGCAAGCATAAAAGGTCATTAAGTCAGACAGATATTACCAGAGAAAGAAGAGGTAAATTTGAATATCACTGGCAAAGCAATGGAACTGAGAACCTTTACCTTGAATGAACTCTGTCAGTGGAATCATATATAATGTAAATAACAAAGGGTTCAAGATAAAATCATGGGGTAACTCACATATCAGAAAATATCTTCCAAAGGAAATACTACTAGAAAAAAAACCCTGGAAAGTGTAATTTTAGAGGTAAGAGGCAAACCACTTGGCACCTATGTCTCTGATGGACACAGGCAGTCATTAAATCATGCCCTAACTAACACATACCCCTTATAATAACTTTTAAGATACAATAACTTGTGGGACACATTTGGGTTTCATGTCTAGGCTTATACAGGCCCTAGTGGTCCATAGCCTAGTGTTTACCTATGAACCTATAAGAAAGCCCAGCTTGGGTGCACATATACTCGGTCAGGATGCAATGTTTGACACTCTTAAATGATACCAAAAGCTCAAGAACAACCAGCATCAAATATAACCACTGATCTGTTGTCATAAGCTAGGTACTAACCATCCTAAAGAGTTCAGTTCAGTGATGTCTTGATATAAATCCAGAATTAGAGGAACTGGGAAGACCATGATGTATAAGATGACAATGCAGTTGTTCATAAACCACCTGTTTAACAGCCTTACTTGGAAAAGGAAATATTGAGGTGAAAATTTCCCAGACTGTGTGGGTTAACTGATAATATTACAGGATGTCAAGATAAGTACCTCTTTAAAATGAGATAGAAGCAATCCTGCCCCAGTGATAACAGCACAATCTGGTACATTTCTGGACCAAGAGAATATAGGCAAATATTAAGATGTCTGGAATGTCCTGGGTTCAGCCCACAGTGTGTAAGACATACAGTGGAAATAATGTCCATGACCTCCTCACAGCTGAGATAATAAAAAAGCTCAGAAAAGTCTTGCCACCAAAATCTGCCTATCACAATTCACTATAGTCTCATCCAAGGAAAGATGGTGCATGATCTTGTCAATCTTAGCAGCAAACACTGTGTGACTTCTTTGCAGCCAGAGCCATCATGAGCTTGGGTGCATGAAATACACACTATCCTGGTTATGACTCTTGTTCTCACACAAGTCTCAGCTTGCATGTGAACAACTGGCTACTGGAAAATAACCTATTCCATCTTTCCAGAATGGGTGATCAGAGGTGAGCCTCTCAATTCCCACCCACCCCCACCTAGTCATTTGTCTCACAGCTCCCAAAGACTTAGTAAATCCATCTCTCTCAAACCTCCACCTCAAAACTAAAAAAACATGTTTTTTTCATTGTATCTTTGTTTTCTTAGCTATTTCAATGGATCAAAATCACTTCAGGGGCTTCTTTTACAATTTTAATCTGTTTTCCACAAAATGGCTGTCAATAGGGTCTGCCAGGGTAACGTGATCTTGTTTTCTTGCTTTCATTCTTTTTTCCCAGAATACATTCCAAGTCCTGTTTATATCAGTCATGTTAGACATTAGGAAGTGGTGTTGGTTTCTCATGCCATTCAGACAGAATGGCAGCAGAGTGAAGCACTGTCATCTAACACACATTCTGTAACAGAACTGTTTCTATATTTTTTTGAGTGAGCTTCATTTATGTGTCTGTCAGAGCCTGTTCTATGTTATAAATAGCTGTTAGCTATTTCCAGCAAAAGAAAGTAGTCAAATAGCAGGCTTTTGTAAATGGATTCTATTGTAGTTCTAACAGAAATGAAAGACTTTCCCCACACTTTCATCCTGAGGTGGGAAAACTCTCACTACAGAAAATGTTCCTTGCTAGATCATGCACAGCTGACAGTTACTACTGTTAAAGGGAATATAATGCAATGTGTAAGGACTGACTGAAAGTCAGTGGGTGTCTCTTACCATTGGTCATTGTACCAGATATGCATACAGCTCTGGAAGGATGTCACAAAAAAGCATAAAAGACCATTTCATAAACAGTATCAGTGCACTTAGTTGATAAGGCTACCACCTGTCTTTACTTCTGCAGAGCAGTCCTGATTTGAGCAGTTCTGTCCTGTCTGGGGGAGGGGTGAAAATGGTAATGTGTTTGTACTTTACAAGAAAAAATATTTTTTGACTTTTCTCTAAATGTCACAGAAATGTTTGATACTAGATTTAAGTCATTTTAATATAATATAAAAAGAAGTATAAATAACCAGCTTTTAAAGCTTAGTATTTCAATACTCTGATACTGCTTATGTAAATTTGTCAGAAAAGGTGACAACCCCCTTTAAATATCAAACTGATCTAATTGCTTTATAGTGCTTTGAAAGGCATGGCTACATATGAAGCAGCTGTGAATCAGTGTTAGGTTCTCCTCTGCTCTGCAATAAAGACCAATAAAGACCATGGAAAATAGTCTCACAGCTTTCTTTATAGCAGCAGGATTAATTGTCTGACTAGGATTGACAGCAGTACCTCACAGTGTAAACTAAAGATTTCTCTGTGTCTGTAGTATGTAATGCATTCAGAGACAAATTCATCTGCAAAGTTATGCCAGTGGGCTTTCCCATCCTTTGATTACAAGGCAAGGAAATGAAAGTTTTATAAACTACAAGCACGTTTCTGGTACCTACATAACACTGGAACTATACTGTAGGTAGAAAAGCACCCTAAAAATTTAGTTAAATTGAAAGACAGGGTGAAGTTTTCCATTAAGGAATTTTTTTTGCTCTTAAAAATATTTCACCCTATTCATAGGTTCATTGGTAAGTACTAGACTAGCTGCCCTTGTGGGCCATTTTAAGGCCCTTTTTTTTGCTCAGAATAATCTATTCCATTTGGTTATAGACTGGTCTTATACATCTCATATATGATAAATATATATTACCCCAATAGGAATAACTGGGATCATATCATCGATACTTTCAGGGGACCCATGCATGGAATGAAGTATTTAGGAGCTGCATCTGGCTATTAATAGTACAGGGGGCAGTCTGGGGGTAAATTTTCTGGTTTTAATCCATAGCTCTAAGTTGTGCTTGAAAATGGACAGGATGAACTTTGTTTTATGTAGATGGGAGTCCATTCCATAGCAACAATATCCTCTACGAAATATACCTGTCTCTCTAAACTATTCTATTCATGTTGCAGAAGAGATTAAGATCCCTAGACTATTTCTGATGTCATTTGACTTGCTGTTGTGCAGTAAATCCATCAGTAATGGGTCATAGGATGCCTTGTATGCCAGATACAGGTTTTTAGCCATCTGTGGAATATAGGGTATAGTGACAGAGCTTTGAGTTGATCGATGTAGGACATGTTGTTTAGGCTTTGTATCCTTTTAGTAAAGTATCTCGGAAAAGTTAATTTTTGCATACACCTCAATTACATTTTAATGTGTGCATTCAGAACAATTTATGACTCTTTGCCCTCCATCAGAACTACAAACTATGGGTCATTTTAATTCTGCTAAGCTTTTATGCTACAACCACAGAGATTTCTGGATTTTTTAAAAATAAACTACTTGGACCAGACTGTCAAAACACCAATCAGGGTTGCAAACGTACTGGATATGGTCCTCACTAATATGGAGCTGTGCTGCATACCTCTTAGTATAATGTGTTCTCTGGTAAGATTAGACCACAAAATGGTCTCCTTTTAAGTAAAAATAAAACCTGGAACTCCAGATAATCCTGAAATATTCAGGAACTACTCTAAGACTAACTTCCAACTATTAAATGATAACCTGGCAAAGTTTTAAGCCCCCATAAACCCTAAGAACACTGCTGCCTACACGGAACTGTTCACAGAAACCTTATACAAGCATGTTAGTAGCGGCAGCTGTACCCACCAGGAAGAAGTACAAAACTAATTAAAAAAACAAGCCACCCTGCTTGAATCGCAACATCAGTAGGCTGTAAAAGATAAGGAAGAAAATCATGGCAAAAATGAGTAGGTGCAGCACCCAGCAGGTTAAAAGCACTCTCTTCAAACTAAACAAACAACTCTGAGGACAAATAAAGACTACCAAAGCCAAATTTGAGGTAAATTTGACTTCCCAGGTCAAGGGCAACCAAAAGACATTCTTTAGCTACAGCCACAACTTCAAAGGCAATGCTCAGTTGTGTGTAGAGTCTCACTGTTAATGGAGCCACCTATGGTGAGTCTAAATGGAGAGAAGAGGGGTCTGAATGGAGACATGAGGGGTCCAAATGGAGAGATGAGTTGTCCAAATGGAGAGATGGGGGTTCTGAATGGAGAGATGTATTCATCCTCAAGTCTTGGTGAGTACCTTCATGAGGTGGACCCTGTTTTTCACAAAATCTCATAAAGACAACACTGATATATAGTCTGTATTTTATATTGCATATATCATGGACAGAAGTAGGTTAAAAAATAAAGAAGATAGTTGGGTGCACAAGTCACAGGATAAAAAAGTGCCCAATCCTGGTAATCACACTGGTACCAGGACTGGAAAAAATGACAGTGTAGAACCCTCAAGATATGGAAATATTCCTACAATGGGGCTAGGCCAGGCCTAGAGGGAGGATGGCCCCCCTGTTGTACAAGGAAGTAGCAGTCCACAAAAATCACAAAAACGGATAGGCCAAAAAAGAGCCTTACAGATGAGAGTGGACTATTGAGGATAAGAAATAAATTATGTATTGTCACTATTATGCAAGAAGCCCAGAATTTCCAGACAAAAGATATACAAAAACATTAAGAGAGAAATTAGAAGAAAGAAAAATACTTTCACAAGAAAAACTGTCAGATGCTTCAAATAAAAATTTGTGTTCATTAATGCAACAGATCCATGAAAAACACTACATATAGACCAATAAACCTTGTGTTGTTTCAAAAAAGAAGAAACGGAGGAATTGCAGAAATTTAAAGAACAAAATTTAGAGATGTTTGAAGGGTATAAAAAAGAAATATGGACATGGGAAAGAAAGAGATCTGATATGGTGCATTATTTATGCAAAGGAGAAAGCCAAATTAATCAACACAAAAAAGGCAGCCCCAAAGATTTTCAAAGAGAAATATAGGCAAAGGCATCCAGATGTGGAAAATTTCACAATAACAAAATAACATCACAGACAGGGAATGCAGAACAGAAGATTAGTCAAGTAGAAGTTAAACAAACAGAAGCTGAAGTTATGGAACATTTGTGAAGTGAAGCATTCAGTGTAGAAAGTCTAACACAGGTCATGTAACAGCACGATGGAACAACTAGTCCATAAAAGTAAGGAGAAACAAGAGGAGCAGGAGACATCTGAAGAAGAAATATGGACATGGGAAAGAAAAATATATTTAATATTGTGCAATGTTTATGCAAAGGAGAAAGCAAAACTAATCAATGCAAAAAGAGCAGCACCAAATATATTTGAAGAGAAATACAGGCACAGACATCCAGATGTGGAACCTTTTACAATACAAAAAAATAAGAAAGCAAGGAGGAAAAGTAGAAAAGAGGATTAGTAATGTGAAAACTGTTATAAAGTACTCTAGGCTTAGTATGTGTACCTTATCCACTTTCGCTCCCCAGGCTAGTGAAAGCAGATAAGGTACACATACTAAGCCTAGAGTACTTGATAACAGTTTTCACTCATACTCACAAACACTGGCTAATGTACAATGCATGTACTGTACCTATGTACTATCTATGTACTCTACCTATGTTCCAAATTTCAGCTCTACACCACAAATCTATTAATTACCTTTATTTTTAAATTAATGTTTTCTTGTTTCTTCTATCCACTCAAACTGATGATGTGCTGCATACCACTGTAAAAACATGTCTATTGTAATTTGCATGTATACTGATCACATCTAAATATCTAAATGTATCTTTAATTATTTTTCTGTGTGGAGCTTTTCTCCTCGGACCTCTGCTGAAAAAGGGTCTTTTCAGCTCAGTCAGACACCCCCGGTTAACAAATGTAAAATAAATAAATAATAGAGAAGTTAAAGAAATAAAAACTGAGGTTATGAAGTACCTGCAAAGTGAAGGATTTAGTGTAGAAAATTTAACACAGATAACAACACAACAGGATAGAGCAATGGACGCCCAAATTAAGGAGAAACCAGTGGAGCAGGAAGCATCTAATTAGTTGACACATGAAGATAATTTAGAGCCTCCCACAGAAAACCAGTACAAAGGTTCAGTTGGAACTATACAGCAAGTGAAAGAATAGGAAACTGTGGCAACTCTGACGCAATGTTGTGCAGTGATCGGTCAGTGAATTCCCATATGAAAGAGCAATAGATGATACTGGGTGAAACTGAGGAGAACTTGGCACAGGAAGAAGCACTGGAACTTTCTACAGAATGCCAGCAGAAATGGCAAACAAAGAATGTGCCCTCTGTTTAGAAGAAAATGATGTAAGAGAAGAGTTGCTTGATTTAACACAGATGGATGGACATATTAAGATCAATGAAAGAACTAGACTGTAGGAGGTCAATAAAACCCAAAACGTTAGAAGTTTGATAAAACAAATGAACACAGTAATTAGGACTGTCCACAGAGATACATGTGATATAACAGAAGTAAATAGGATACATTACTGTGCAAATTAATAACAGGTAAAGTCCTACCACAAGAACACAGGGTAGTGAGGGAAAGGATGGGGAGAAATCGAATACCATCATGGAAATATAGAATAGTGAAAACTATAAAGCAATTAACTCATTCACTCCAATGGCGCTCAGGACGTTTGCACTGTAACTTTCATTGGGTGGAGCCTAAGCCTTTTGACAGAATAAAATTTTGTCCTCTCATTTCAAACAAATGTTCATATTTTTGGAACCACAGGTGTTATGAAAGAAGTATAAATGGCAAACTATTTATCACAAACTATTTTTACAGTTGTAGCATTCTTTTGGTTCTTGGTATTAAACTGAATTTTGTAAGTTACAGTAAATACAATGGCCAGGATTCACTAATCCTCCGTGTAAGACTAACTAAGTCTTACACGGACACTGCAGTGTAAGGGTATGATGTCAGCGCATCATGCATATTCATGAGGGCACGCTGACTCAACTCTAAGGCTTACATGGATCGTGCATGAGTGCAGGGGGCGTGTCAGACTGCCGAGCAGTCCAAATATCCACGCCCCTGCAAGTGCATAAACAGCAAATGTCAACAGAAGTGAGCGAGTCCACTCAAATGTCCACAAACCCAACACTACACTCCCCCACATTCTAAATCCCTGTACAAGTTAAAAATGTAAAGGTTTCCTTTTTATTTATTATTCCTGATATAGCTGCCTGTATTTGCGCGTGTATGCGCGGGTTTGCCCATTGCTTAGCTACAGTTAGGGAAATAGCAATAGCGTAATGGTAGAGCCCTCGCACAAAGAGTATGCATTCTGGGTTCGAGTCCCGCCACTCCACTACCTATTTTCTGTAGGAAATGTGTGCATAAAAAAAATTCCTGACATCTACATTTCAAATCCCAGTAAAATGTATTGAAATGGCCTATGCATTAGTGAACAATATTTTATATATAAATAAGAAGGTGGAATGGTCATGCATACTGATAAATGCATATTTAACATATCTTAAGCAATGTGAAGCACTGCTAAGCAAAGTCCACTAGTATTATGCACAGTGAAGTATAAATGCTCATAGCTTAGCAGTGCTTTAACTAGCGCAATAGTTTTGCGTGGAGCTGCGCATCGCGCCAACTAGTGCAAACAAAACATGTTTGCGCGGAGCTGTGCACCGCGCCAACTGGGGCAACATTGGGCAACTTCGGGCAACATAGAGCAACTGCTCATAACTTAGCACTGCTTTAACTAGTGCAATAGGATTGCGTGGAGCTGTGCATCGTGCCAACTAGCGCAACATTGGGCAACGTTGGGCAGCACAGAGCAACGTAGAGCAACGTCGAGCAACATTGGGCAAAGCTGAGCAAAGTCGGCTAAACACAGCCACACCTCCTATCCGGTCTGGCCAGTAGTAAAATAAAAAGCAATGACAGGCCTCGAACCTGGGATACTGTGCACCATAATCACAGTACTAAACCACTAAGCCATGACAGCTTTAAATATGTATGCATTTCCAACACACTCAAACATGACAATGGAAGTTTACCCATTGCTAAGCAGGTGTATTCTTAGCTGAGATTTTTCAAAACTGGCCAATCACAAATAAGTGCAGGAAATGAGGCATATTTAAGCTCCATAGGCAGGAATAATTGCCATAACTGGTTGTAGCTCTCATTTGCAGACAGTATGGCTAGTGCTGGAGAGGGCTCCATTTTCAAGTGCAACAGTGGGGCATTGAGGAGTCAAAATATATGGTTTGGCTCCTCGTCCATCATCATGATGCAAGACTCCTGCAGGGCCAGTTCCAGGGTATGGAGTATTAAGCGGAAGCCTGGAACTGGTTAGCACATGATCTCACCAGTGCCACAGGCATCCCTCGGACTGGAGAGCAGGTCAGACACCACCATGCAGACCTGAAGAGACGCAAGGAGGACCAACTGAACCACTGGATACAGGAGGCCCGTGGAATGCCAAATGCCCCATTACTGAGTATGTAGCCATGGAATGAAGTATGTAAGAATTGCTATTGTAGTCTATATTATGGATAGGTATGTCTCAATATCCCTTCATTTACTTCACAGCTGCAGGTATCTGTGCTGCAAATCAGCAAGCCTATGCAGATAGGCTGCTAAGGCTGTGCCACCAGGCATATTAGTAAATATTCTGCATGTGTGGTCATATAAAAGAAGTGAGAGAGCCTGAAAAAGAGTGTTGTAACCCATTATTAAAGGTATAAAAAGTGTGGAATAACTTCTCTGCGTGTACTGTCATATAAAATAAGTGAGACAGCATAAAAAGGTGCTGTAACCCACTAATAAAGGCATAAAAAGTGTGGAATAAATTCTCTGCATGTACTGTTATATAAAATAAGTGAGACAGCATGAAAAGGTGTTGTAACTCATTAATAAAGGTATAAAAAGTATTGAATAAAAGACCTCTGCATGCACTTATATATCAAATAATTGAGAGAGCCACTAGAAAAGTGTGTAATGTTATTAATAAAGGTATAATTCCTGGAGTGTGTCCATGTCACTTTCTTCGATATGTTGTTGTACCCTTGCATAATAGAAATAGTACTGTTGTATTAAGTGCAGTCAACCCACACATGGGTAGGTCCATATAAAGTGGATGAAGGGAGTGCCAGTAGCTGTTAAGCATATATACAGTCCTCAACTGTCGGTTAATGGCTGGCATGTATAGGTTAATCTGGCACATGAGTAGCTTGTTAATGTGTTCAACAGAAATGTCAGTATGCTGCTAGAAATGTAGGGGACTGTTAACATATACCTGATAATGTCACCTGAACACATCCAGATATGTAGATACATAAATATAAATGAAAAATATAAATATGTAGCAGTAACATCTGCATCCAGGACAGTTTGTATGTCAGATACAGGTTAGGTATATCAAGAACTAGCAAAACCCATTACACAATTTAACGGACATTGCCTAGTGTAATAATACATGTAGGGGATATTTAACTGCAGTCAATAGGAATGTAGTATAAACTATAAGTATAGATAAGTTGTTAATGGAGGCATCTTTTTACACCCTACTGTATGTGCATAAACAATGCAATTCCACACCTCAATGGGTATGTCTAATCTCATAACATTTGTTGGGACACATATCCTATTGTTTTATAAATATCTGCATTTACTTCGATGCATGTGCCCTGTTCACATACCACAATCTTGGTGGCCTGTTTCCACCAATCAATCCTGCATGCTGTTGGAATGTCCACTGTTGTTCTGTATATGCATGTGTTATGCTTGCTGTTCAACTGTTGGAACTCTGGTGTGTTGGGTTAATGGGAATACTACTGTATGCTGTTACAACTAAATTGGAATGCTGTTGGCTATTACTAACCCATATTGTCATTAAATCCTCCTAAATATAGAATGTATGGGAAGGCCGGTCCCAGTGGACCCACCTGTCCCACCTCAGCTGGCGATGGCACCTGGCACCAGCAGTTCCGGTGCCCAGCCCAGGATCTCCTCCTCCATTTGGTACTGTGCCACCTTCGGGTGGAAGCACTGCAGGGGATGGGGCTTGTCTCCCTCGTGCAAGCATGGGCGGAGTAGGGCCACCTATCACCCTCCGAACGGTCTGGGCTGTGGTGCGTAGGGAGATCCAGTGTTCAGTTGCTGATCCTCTATGCCAGCTCAAGGCAAGAGTGGAGCGACTCATGGGTGAGCCTGCCCCTCCTACGCAGCCCCCTAGCACAGCCACCTCCTTGGCTGTGAAGGTGCAGTGGTAACTGCCCATGGGTGGGGATCTCAGTTCCACTGTTGAAATCTGTGGGCTCATGGGCTTACAATTTCCAAACACCCTTCCCCATACTTCACCCCTGTATGCATCTTGTTTGTCTTGTCTGTTTACCTCCCCAACCTACCTCCCAAAATATACCTACTTCACCTACCCCACATTCCACTCTCACCAGAAAAAAAAATGGGCAATCTGCACCCCAAAAAAAAAATTACGCCCCAATACATAGCTTCCCAATTCGCACACATGTCCACTGGACACAAACAGAAATCTAATTGGCAGTACAACATACTGTGTTGTCCTCACCCCTCTCTCAAGGGTGGAAGGTTTCAAAATTCCATTCAAATTACTAGTATATGCACAGCTGTTGCTGTTATAGAAATGGGCAGCTATGGACCTTCCCTACACCTGTCCTGCACATCCAGAGCTGTTTTCCCTACTGTCTTTCCCTCTTTGTGCCCCTTTTTTCACCACTTTCCTATCTCCCCATTTTCTTTTCTTTCAAAGAAATGAGCGCGGGGGTTAGCAGGAATAAACACTTTTAAGTAGTAGTTAGCAGGTTTGCGTGAATGTGCGTTTAGCTAAGTTTGTGTGCGCTTAGCTAAGCTTGTGTGCGCTTAGCTAGCCATCGCGCAAACCCACGCAAACCCGCTTACAACTGCTTAAAAGTGCCTTAGTCACTCTGTATGTCAGGGCCCTTGTTCTGCTCAGCAGCAAAATAAAATACCTCTGTCAGTCTCGAACCCCGGACCTTGTACACACTAGACTGCATGAAGTACCACTGAGCCATGGTAAACATACAACAAATTGGTGCTGAAACCAATATATCATGCATCAGAATGAGTGAATGTAAAGGCCAAATAGGAATGCCATAACACAAATCCTGTTTTGTGGATCTTTACCAGCAGTTCTTTTGGAATTGCATTACATGACAGTGAAAAGAGAATCAGCCATTCTAGCAGGAAATAATGTTACAGCAGCACTTTACAACCCCCACACAGTATTATAGCAGGACAAACACTAGCATACCTGACTAGGGTAGAGGTCATACTCCCCAACTGTGACAAAATGTAAGAGTTATACACCACTTGTACTTCAGGAAATGTGTATTAATCCATAAGCTCTGGTTCTCTCAAAGTCTCAACCTAATGTTACTAATATTGTAAAGGTGTACCTCACTTCAACCCACTTTACCCTGAGTCTGTTCAAATATGTACCTGAGTGTTTGAGAGGCGTGGCAGAGGCAGAAACACACAGGCATATCAGCTATTCTGCTGTTGCACACTGTGCAAATAGCTTTGGAAGAAGTTCCAGAAGCATACCAATATGTAGGAGTACAACACTGAAATACCAAGGGATGTAGCCATGTACTGGTAGCAACCAACTGTGACAATGCCATTGTTCCAGTGCTGAAAAGACCGATGTGGTGCACAAAGAATAGCAGGCTAACCTTGGGCTACCATCTGGATAGGTCCACAGTTGGGAGCTACGCAGACAAACTACTTGCCCTGGTAAACTAACAGGTACACAGCAACCCTTTAAGTCCAGCAAGATAAAGTTCACACATTAAGACATAATGCCCTCTGTCCTACTTCACCCCTACCCAAATGTATAATAAACCTGTGTGTCCAAGTGCCTCCTCTTGCATGTATGCTTGCGAGATACCTCCGATGGGGCTCTCTGGGGGGAGTTCGCAAGCCACTTGTTCCTCAGGGGGAACCGTCTGGGGCTCTTCGAGCATGGGCTGTCCCTCTGATAAAATAATGGGGACTGTAGACAGAGCCAAGGGGGTCTGGGTGCAGTCCAAGGGGGCAGTCAGGGGTCTCGATCCAGTGGAGAGAACCCATTCTACCAAGTCAAATGCCAAAGGAGAGTGAACCTCCTGAGAAATCAATAAGGAGGCCGGTCTCCCTGGGTCCGACAAGAGAATTGAGCCAGGCCCGAGGTGGATGTAGCTCCGAGGGAGGGAACCTGACCCGACAAAGCTGGAGCTGAAGAAAAAGGTTCCACTCCCTCGGATACAACACCCAAGCTCCAGCTCCGAGAGCAGCTCAGATCCGAGCTGGTCAGATCTGAAATGCTCCAGGCAGCTGTTGGCAAAGAGGAAGCAAGTACCATCGACGCCCACCCCCTGACCAAGGCCAACCTCGAATCTGAATACTCCGAACCACCGAAAGGTCGGATCAGAGAAGGAGATTTAAGTTGGAAAAAGGGAAGTGAGCTCCCACCTCCTGAGAGATGGGAGGACTGGCAAGACCCCATCTGGATCTCAGTATGGATAAACTTCTACATCATTTTATCCAGATCAATGTCCAAGTACCAGGTGGACCTCGACGAGGCCACGGACTCCGACCTAGTGGGTCAGGGCACTGATGCCCAAGAAGCTGAATGTGCCTCCTCCCACTCTGGGGAGAACCTCGGAGATTGGAGCCGAGGGGAGTCATGGATCCATGGCGTCTTTGTAGGGGGAAGTGAGATCCAGAGAGCTCTTTCTCTTTTCCCTCGCCTTTGACTCTCTCTCCCTCTCTCTACCCCTTTTCTGCTCTGCTACCACAGGCTTTGGTACAGGAGGTTGAGTCCCAGCCTGGGAGGGAGGAGAAGCCAGAGGAAGAGAGGAAGGAGAAGCAGCCACAGCAGCCGCTGCGACCAAAGCTGGAAATGAGGAATCAGATTCTGAAGGGGGAGGAAGGCCTTTTAGGGTCAACTTGGCCTTCCTATCTTTAATGGCAAGGGGGTTGAAACCCGCACAACCCTGGGCTGTGAAGGTGCAGTGGCAACTGCCCATGGGTGGGGATCTCAGTTCCACTGTTGAAATCTGTGGGCTCATGGGCTTACCATTTCCAAACACCCTTCCCCATACTCCACCCCTGTATGCATCTTGTTTGTCTTGTCTGTTTACCTCCCCAACCTACCTCCCAAAATATACCTACTTTGCCTACCCCACATTCCACTCTCACCAGAAAAAAAAAATGGGCAATCTGCACCCCAAAAAAAAATTACGCCCCAATACATAGCTGCCCAATTCGCACACATGTCCACTGGACACAAACAGAAATCTAATTGGCAGTACAACATACTTTGTTGTCCTCACCCCTCTCTCAGGGGTGGAAGGTTTCAAAATTCCATTTAAATTACTAGTATATGCACAGCTGTTGCTGTTATAGAAATGGGCAGCTATGGACCTTCCCTACACCTGTCCTGCACATCCAGAGCTGTTTTCCCTACTGTCTTTCCCTCTTTGTGCCCCTTTTTTCACCACTTTCCTATCTCCCCATTTTCTTTTCTTTCAAAGAAATGAGCACGGGGGTTAGCGGGAGTAAACACTTTTAAGCAGTAGTTAGCAGGTTTGCGTGAGTGTGCGCTTAGCTAAGTTTGTGTGCGCTTAGCTAAGCTTGTGTGCGCTTAGCTAGCCATCGCGCCAACCCACGCAAACCCGCTTACAACTGCTTAAAAGTGCCTTAGTCACTCTGTATGTCGGGGCCCTTGTTCTGCTCAGCAGCAAAATAAAATACCTCTGTCAGTCTCGAACCCCGGACCTTGTACACACTAGACTGCATGAAGTACCACTGAGCCATGGTAAACATACAACAAATTGGTGCTGAAACCAATATTTCATGCATCAGAATGAGTGAATGTAAAGGCCAAATAGGAATGCCATAACACAAATCCTGTTTTGTGGATCTTTACCAGCAGTTCTTGTGGAATTGCATTACATGACAGTGAAAAGAGAATCATCCATTCTAGCAGGAAATAATGTTACAGCAGCACTTTACAACCCCCACACAATATTATAGCAGGACAAACACTAACATACCTGACTAGGGTAGAGGTCATACTCCCCAACTGTGACAAAATGTAAGAGTTAGACACCACTTGTACTTCAGGAAATGTGTATTAATCCATAAGCTCTGGTTCTCTCAAAGTCTCAACCTAATGTTACTAATATTGTAAAGATGTACCTCACTTCAACCCACTTTACCCTGAGTCTGTTCAAATATGTACCTGAGTGTTTGAGAGGTGTGGCAGAGGCAGAAACACACAGGCATATCAGCTATTCTGCTGTTGCACACTGTGTAAATAGCTTTGGAAGGAGTTCCAGAAGCATACCAATATGTAGGAGTACAACACTGAAATACCAAGGGATGTAGCCATGTACTGGTAGCAACCAACTGTGACAATGCCATTGTTCTAGTGCTGAAAAGACTGATGTGGTGCACAAAGAATAACAGGCTAACCTTGGGCTACCATCTGGATAGGTCCACAGTTGGGAGCTACGCAGACAAACTACTTGCCCTGGTAAACTAACAGGTACACAGCAACCCTTTAAGTCCAGCAAGATAAAGTTCACACATTAAGACATAATGCCCTCTGTCCTACTGCACCCCTACCCAAATGTATAATAAACCTGTGTGTTCAGGGTCTACCAAGGATGTAGGTAGGCATACTCAGTACAGAAATTTATACAGTTTTCTTGAGCAGCCTGTGCTAATGTCAACAGTAAAAAGCACAAACTGTTCAAAAGTGAGTGAATAAATATTCACAGTATAGCAGTTCACAAACAGCTCATGTGCCAAATGAATACATCTCAAAAACTACTTTTGTATGGCAGTAAATTGTATAAGTAGAAAAGAAACTACATACTCCCATGTATCTTGTGTTAGCTTATGTAGGGGTGAGTACAATACTACACTGACAACTGTGTAGTGGAAGTGGCAACATTCAGGTCTGAGTACAACAATTATATCACTGGCTACACCCCTAGCTTCAGATATAAGAACTATACCAGCCTTCTGACTTACACAATGGTCTCCACAGCAAACAAGCATGGGCCCCACTCTGGAAAGCTGAAAGGGCTACGCCTACCTGACATAGCAATTTATAGCATTAGGTTGCTATGACAGTGAGTACTGCAATCACCATACAGCAGGCTGCATGCATTTACCAAATGGTGGCCACCAACTGGTGCAGAGGCCATCACATGCACATGTGCAGGTACCTATAAAAGCATGCTGCACCTGCTGGCCACACATGCAATCATCCCATTGCAGACAGTGAGGGAGAGAGAGTGAGACACAGAGACAGAGAGAGTGAGAGAGAGACTCACACCCCCACCCACACCAGTGGAAAAAAATACTAATAAAAAAAATAAAATAAAACATAAAAAATAGTACATTCAGCCAAAGAGACAGCTGAGTGAAAAATACGAATGCATACAAAGGAAAGGTATGCAACAGATATGTATTTACTGGCATGTAGTAGATGTATTTGAAGACCACTCTACATACTTTGAAACATCAATATGTGGCAGCAGTACATATCTATGCACAGATGCCCTGCATAACTACTGCCATGGACATATCAGTGTGTAGCTGTGTGCAGTGGGACATAACTGTGATATATGTAGCTCAGCATTAAATGTCAAACATTTGAACCATGTTATCTGTGTTCTGTACAGTAGTGTGGACGATGTCTGTGTGGGGGAGTAGCGCATACAGCTATATAACAATGGATGTGACAGAGTAACAAATGCATGACGGTCATATCAACGTGTAGCATAGCATTGGCAACAGCTGTACCAGGCTAGTATGGTAATTAAGCATTTGCAGCTATATATACACCCTCTAATATTACTGTGTGCTCACATCTGACACCTGTTCATGTTGCAGCAAGGTACAACAGGTCAGCCGTGAGGTACATGGACTTAAGACAGTGTGGTCCTTGTGTGTGTATGGCACACACATACGGAAAGATCTGTCTGTGTCAGATGTATTAGCATCTGTACATGTGCATAGAGCAAGGGACATACTGCAACTGTTTGTGAAAGGTGGATACATAGATGTTGTTGAAGGTTGTTATGTGCATATTCCTATATAGGTTGTAGTGTGTGGCAAAACAGACGGCATACAGTGCTGGTATATGACATGTGGTGGTTGAACGCTGTGGGTATGATTCGTCAGATTTGCAGTGTTGCAGCCAGTGAGGCCTGCTAAAGCTACATGGGCTGAGAACACCTTCAATGCATTCCGCACAACACTGTGCAATATTATGACATAACTGTATACCTCACAACCTTCCCATACTCAATATTCCCACCATGAAAGGTGGACTGTATATGTGCCTATATGTATATCAATATGTACACCAATGGATGTTCATATGTATGTGTGTATATATACACACATATATGTGTATGTATGTATGTATATATATATATATATATAGAGAGAGAGAGAGTGAGAAAGAGAGACAGGGTCATATTTACTGCAACAGATGTCTGGTGACAAACCCATGGACTCAAGCTCAATGTTGACACTGCATTGGCATCCCTCCTTGCAAAAACTCAGTACCCATTAACTACCACATAGGTGGTAGTCTAATTAACACTGAAGGTGTGATAAGAGACCATGGGATACAGGTGGACAGTAGTCTCCCCTTTGATTGTCACAGTTCCACACTAGTCATGTAACCTGTCTACATGGCACACGTAATCACAAAAGGTGTGTCATCCAGAGAAGTATAGGTCAGTGTTCCCCCCTACTCCACATACAGAAAGCCCATTATAGAGTACAATGCCCCATGTGGTCTGTACCTCACAAGACATATACAGTAACTGGAAAGGACACAGACATACCTCACAAAGGGTAATACCGGCCTCAAACAGATGCCCTATGCAGACCGTCCCACGAAACTACAGCTAGACTGTGTCACATACTGTCTACCCAGAGGTGACCTCTGCCTAACATGCAAAGCTATGTGAAACCCAGAGCTGTTGGACATGCTCCACGTAATCAGATCACAATCCCTACGAGCTACATGCTCTAAGGACATAAAGCTTGTCACCTCAATAAACAGCACATGCTGGATGGATAGATCCCTATTTCAGAGACATCCCATACCCTGGCACAAACCACCTATCAATAGCAAACAAAGCTCCTAATTAGCAGTCATCACATATAAACCTGATGATTGTGTGTGAGACAGTAAATACACCCTGGGAATCATCTCTGTGGCTCTGCTTGACAGGGCCACATGAAATGAAATCACCCATGTGTCAAAGGCCAGGGTAGCATATGGCTAGATATCTATAGGTCCTAGGGTCAATAGCCTATAACCTACCTATGAACCGATATACACCCACATGTACCTGTTGCAATAATTGCTTTGTGAGGTTGACTGAGTGTGATGGTGAATGTGTTGGTGAATGTGTCCGAGTTCTGTTTATGTGTGATAGCTAAGTGGGAAACTGTTTCTGTCATGGTATGTAGTGTCCTAGCTGTGATCCCAGTAAATGATATGAATGCTATTGCTAGGCACAAAAAGCAGTATGCCAGATGGTCTGACGTAGTGTGTTGGTGTCGACTGGGGTGTCCCATTGTAGGCCACAGCAGTACATGTATGCTTATTGAGTGTGACTGCTGGTGAATCCAACCCCTGAATGAACTGTAGTACTACCTGAAGCTGTATGCCTAAACAACACAGTAAGGTGTATGTACACATGTCCTGGAACCACTGTTTTGTTTGATCCCCGTAGTCCTCCAGATGACATACCTCAGGCATAAGGTCTTATAACTACTGACACACAGTACTGTATGGTACACAGGTAAAGGTCATGTGTGTTGCCATATCTTTGTGTCTGGTATGTATGGCTGTACCACAGCCTCGGTCATATGTGTGTTACAGGATATAGGTGTGTATCTAGCAACATGTATAGTGTAGTACAGCAGTATGCCACCCATAATGACGAATGAGCACATATGTTAGGCAGGGGTTTGCCATCAATGACTAGTGTGGTATGCTGGTAATACTGTGACTGGACCCTAAAATCATTGCAATGGATTACATGTTACGTTATGCATTAGCATGATATATACCCCCTGTGGCTAGGTGGTGCATTGTGTCGCATACAGTATGCCATATACTGTTGTATAGTTTTACATACTGGTTAATCTGTTGCTGTGCAGAACATGGTTTGATATATGGAGTGTGCCAGCCACTGTCAGGCAGTTGTGGGTTGAGCACTGATATGTGGTATTGAAAGTGTGTATCCTTTGACAGCCAATAGGTTGCTATATATGGCAGTTAAATGATATCCGTACTTTAGAATATTAAGTGTGCCACTTGACTTGCTCACACATATTGTTTCTTTGTCTTCCAGGGTTATGGCCCACCATCGTAATCCCTCATACAGCACAGCAGAGGATGAAGTGATAACGGACACCATGGTTCAGCACTACACCATGCTGTTCTCAAGAACCAGCCAGGACCAGCATGAATGGACTGCACTGTGGCAAGATCTTGTCCATAAGGTAAAGGACATAGGCATGCATAACTGGACATATGAGCAGGTACACCATCACTGCAGTGATTTAATTAGACATGTCTGGCAGCATGCGTCTGATATCCGTAGACAACAGCTTGCCACAGATGGTGGAGTAGCCATCCACCCCCCCCCCTCACCAGAGTGGAGGAGTTGCTCCTGAGCCAGGTGGCTCCTGGCCAACAACAGCAGCAACAACAACTGACATGCATTATCATGGAGACCGGAGCCACCCAGCAAGTTGACATGGAGCGTGCAGGTAACATGGCATAGCTGTACACTACTGTTACCTCTATTGGTAGATCATGCTTATGTGAGAAGTGTAGTGTGTAGTTATAAGATGTGGTGCCTAGTGTTGTGCAGTAATAATAATTTGGAATATAATATGCAGGCCTGTGACTGTCAACAGTCGTACTACTGTAAGATTGCAAACACACAGTAGCAATGCCACACTTGTTGCCACTGACAAACTGTCTCATACCCTTGTAGGTCCCTCTGGTGTGACAGCAAGGCAGCAGACCCATGCTAGTGAGTGTGTTCGACATTTATTATTGCTAAATAAATGTGCATGTCATAGGTGAGGTGTAGGCCATGTACACGCCACACACCAACGCATGTTTGCTGTGAGACTATGCACATCTGAGTAATGTGAGTAGCTGACTCAAACATATGCAATACACAGAGCATCCCACACAATTGTGGCAACACTGTAGTGGACATTGGATAGGCACAGTCGATACACATGCACACAACACACACAACTGTGTCATACGCAGTACATGTTAACATGCTACACATGGCGTATTCATACACACGCTGTAAGGTCACACTTCAGTATCCCAATTGTCATCCACACAGCACACATAACATACCTGAGGGGTAGAGTCCTCTCATGTGGCTGTGCGACACTCTTCAACACATAACACATTCATGTTAGGTAATGTCCCCTACTGCGCACCTTACGAACCCATGTAACAATTGTCAGTGTAATGGTGAATGTAGCCATGGTACTACAGTACAGGTAGAGCATGCTATGTGCCGGTCTGGCACACATTAGTAGCCTTGATTGACTACATGATGCTGTATGATGATGTCACATGGTACTACACCACATCCAGTTACAGTGGCCACAGTACTACACATATAATTAATTGCTATGCACCTCAATGTTGTGTGTGTGCAAACATAGGCACCGATACACAATCTGCATAACAATCACCATTTGTACATAGTGACACACATGTCTTGTAATACTACTGAGTGTATAGGTCACATGACACACATTGTGTATATGTGAAGTTTAATGGTGCAGTTGTGTGGTAGCATGCCATGTCATGTTTGGCACTAGCATGTCCACAATATGTCCTACACTCACCATAACCACTGTACAATGTCTATGTTGAGCAATGGTATTCGATCAGGTATACATGCACCACTCATCCTGTGTGTATACATAGCATGCATGTGCTAAACCTGTGTCCACAATTGTCTGCTAAAGACACAGATGCTCTAATCAGAAATGGATATCTATGTGACACACCGATACACATCCAGCAATGGTATGTATACCTGTGAGTGATGGTGCGCAGGACATTGCAGAGACGTTAATACTTGCACAGCAATGTTGTGTTCATGTACACATTGCGTTCCAGGGTGAGACCAATCACTGAACAAAACACACACGCATCAAAGCCATGTATACTGTTATTAGCAAGGGCTGTCTACACTCACACTGCATGCTGTTGAGCAACACACATCCTGCATGCTGTCACGTTTGATATAAATGTTTGGCTTGTGATACTGTGCCCCACCATCACATGCTATTGAGTATGTTCTGGATTGCTGGTGGTGTGTGTGTCTGTATGTGTGTCTGTGTGTGTCTGTAGTAGTGCGGAGTGTATATGTGTTCATGTGTGCATGTGTGCATGTGTTCATGTGTGCATGTGTGCATGTGTTCATGTGTGCATGTGTGCATGTGTTCATGTGTGCATGTGTGCATGTGTGCAGACATCATGTACAGGTCGTAAAGTGTGTTTCCTGTCTCCCTATCACAGGTGCTGATTTTGGGCTGCTTCACTGCAGCAGGGAAACTGATGTCACTGAGCATGATAGTGATGATGAAGACAGGTGTGTTGAGGCACAGGCATGTTTGCCAGGGTCTGTCTATGAGCCAACAATCGACAGTACACAAGTGTCCACCCCATCCATGCACACAGTCATACTGCCAATTCATCCATCACTAATGCCCTTAGCTGAGGGACAGTGTACAGCCTGCATTGGCCAGGACAGTGTGGTATCTCTGGCACATGCATCCCAACACAGCAGCCATACCCAGATGTCTGGAAGGGTACCACATAGGCAGATGTCCAGGGGTTCTTGTCAGAGCACTGCTGGCAATCATGCCACTGGCAGACGTGCCACAGGTCTTACAACCTTGTGCATGTTCCAGGCTGTCATGGAGACACAGGCACGTATGGAACGGTACACCAGACAGGGACTAAGGGCACAGAGGCACATGACACCGTGTTAAATGACAGTATCTGTGACCTAGCAGGTGCCATCCGTAACTACACTGAGGTCATGGATAGACGTTGGGGTAAGACATTAGATGTCCTCCGCAATGTCATGTCCATGTGTCAGGACAGTGCGGGATGGTGAGACATCGACGTGGACGTATGCCAGCAACATCAGCAGCTGGCAGTCGCCGCGGACATCCCTCAAGTCACAGCCGCTCCCGTAGTGCCAGTACCAGCCCCAGCAATGTTGGGGCTGGGCTGTCCATAGACCGTCCTAGAAGACCATGTGCACGTGGCTCTGGACAGTCCCAGCAGGGACCTGGGTCCAGTGTACATCCATCTACCTCTGGGGATAGTACCCAGTCAGGCTTAGTACCTGATAGTGTCAGTAGCACCACTGCCAGGCACAGATACCGTATCCATGGCAAGAGACGGTGATCTGTAAAGCCTGGCAGGTACAGTCTGTGGCTGTCCCATAAATACTCGTATATGGCAGCCGCATGGTGGAACTGTGTGCATGCAGACACACACACATAAACAACACACCTAGGGCTACCACATACATGCACACATTACATCAACATTGGCCCATAGCAGTACTCTTGGCCCTCACACACACACACACACACACACACACACACACACACACACACACACACACACACACACACACACACATACATGTCGATTGCATGGCTCACTGTAGGCCTCTGGCAAACCAACTACATACCCTGTGCATATGATGAATCCTGGGCCACCTCCTGTCATCTGTGACATCAATGCAGGAACAGGCTACCATGGTGCTGATGCACAGGGTGACTTAATAGCAGTATAGCAATGTTAGCATGTTGTCAGCAGTAGAGTGTAATGATATTCTTGAAGGTGTGGCTGAGCAGGCATGATGCATGTAAGCTATGATTGTCATTGTAGTAATGTTCACACCAGTGTTAGTTCCAATAGTGTATAGTCCGCCCACGTGCCACTTGGCTGACGTGTATAGTATTGGCAGCATGTGTTAGAGAGTGGACAGTATGTGTGGGATGTGTGTGGCACAGATTTGCAGATGCACATTTGTGAACACGATGGAGGTGCACTGTCTGCATGTACGTGCATAGTGGACACATGGGCAGGGTGACATGCCCTCTATTACACAGTAACACTCCATAGTCTCGACTGGTGGCCAGTATGCATTGTACTACACACATTCCGGTACCTGACTACACATGTGTGTATGACATGGTTAGACACTGTGCTGTGGGTGATACTGTTAATATCGGTCATTGATTTGCATTCTGGTAGTATACACTACTTCAACAGCCTGACGATAACCAATCATTAGATGATGTCTTGACAACTGACACACAGATGTAGGACACACAGTAGCATTTGGACACTTCAGGCACTATACTATGCCAGTAACCAGTGGTATTCACCTGCACACATTACTGAGACCACTCCTGTTTGGCATATAGCTCTCTTAGATACAAGCAATCACAGTAGGGATATATCCGTCCACGTGTAGTGATGCATACTGTGGCCTATAATGCATTCTCCTGATGACACACACATCCTCCACAAGGGTATCACACAGACAGATCCCTGTTGTCAAACCCATGCTGTAAAGCTATAAGCCAACCAAAGCATAGTCATCCACCTTTACGGAACATAGCATCCCCACAGTACCACATAGGTAGTAGCTACCAACATGAAGAACAGGTACTGATGTGTACATGCAACCAAATGGTACGTCATCTCTCCTTTGATAATCACATTTCCAAAGGTATGTTTAAATCCCTTGGTGGATCACATAAGCAATAAGGGGTCTGCATGCATATCCACAAAGGTTGTTGTACACCTATAATGAATAGCCATCAGTGATAGGCCCTGCTGCGTTTGAACAGGTCTGACATCTACCTCGGACATAAACACTCACTCACACAATTCTATAGAAACTGTAATGAGTGTGTGTGACACAGTTGACCTAGGCCAGGGATCACTGCAGTGGCTGGCCTTGTCACAAGCATACAGATGTGACATAAGGTCCAGACAGCAACAGCACACCCTTGAATAGATGACAGATGTGTTCTTGGAGAAAGCAGGGTTCCCATACATGAAATAATTGAGGTCACATGTACGTAAATGTATTTGCCACACAGCTAACTCACATGTGCAGTGCACATACTGGTGTCATACTGATATGTCATACAGTAGTAAAAGTAAAACCCACAACCCATTGACCAACAGTCTCACACACATAGAGCACACACACACACACACACACACACACACACACACACACACACACACACACACACACTTGTCAAGTGCAGCATTCAAACCCCTACCTAACTGCTTAATGTCACTACAGGAGTACGCGTTTACACAACGCTCTATACACATTACTGTGTGTTCTCTTTCCCCAGGTATATTTGTAGGGTGGTGACATCATCAGACCTGTCAAAATTTAGTATACCACTTTTAAGGTGTTTGACTACTCTCCAAAAAGGTTGCTCCTATCCAAGGAGTTCACACACAAACAGACACGCACACAGTTGTCAAGTGCAGGATTCAAACCCCTACCTAACTGCTTTATGTCACTGTAGGAGTACGCATTTATACGACGCGCTATACACATTACTGTGAGCTCTCTTTCCACAGGTATATTTGTAGGGTGGCGACATCATCAGACCTGACAAAGATTAGTATACCACCTTTAAGGTGTTTGACTACTCTCCAAAAAGGTTGCTCCTCTCCAAGGAGTTCACACACAAACAGACACACAGTTGTCAAGTGCAGGATTCAAACCCCTACCTAACTGCTTTATGTCACTACAGGAGTACGCATTTACATGACGCACTATACACATTACTGTGAGTTGTCTTTCCTCAGGTATATTTGTAGGGTGGTGACATCATCAGACCTGACAAAGATTAGTATTCCACTTTTAAGGTGTTTGACTACTCTCCAAAAAGGTTGCTCCTCCCCAAGGAGATCACACACAAACAGACACACACACACACACACACACACACACACACACACACACACACACACACACACACACACACACATACCTGTCAAGTGCAGGATTCAAATCCCTGCCTAACTGCTTTATGTTACTACAGAAGTACGCATTTACACGGCACGCTAAACACATTACTGTGAGTTATCTTTTCCACAGGTATATTTGTAGGATGGTGACATCATCAGACTAGACAAAGTGGGTTACAGTAGGTGACAATGGGTGGGCTACATAGAAGGAATGTCTGAACACTTTGGCCATGTGATCATCAATGGAGAGTTCACTATCTAACTGTGTCCCCAGGGCCTTCATGACTTTCTCCATACATACTGGTGTACCACCTATGTGGTAATTTATTTGCACTTTGTTTTAGCAAAACGGGATGACTATGCATTATTTGTCATTCTTGTTGGGGCATTGTTTTGACACCACATATCTGTGTCTGTAAGCCCCTTCTAGAGGATGTGTGTGTCAGCCATTGAGTCGATTATGGACCACAGCAGTCATCTGCAAACCTGTTCAGCCATACTCCTCCCGTGCTTGCCTGTACCTCTGAACAGTGTCCACTGAACAGGTGGGGTCCCAGGAGCAAGACCTGTGGGATGCCATTTGTGACTGTCTTCAGGTTGTACATGGCACCCACAACTCTGAACATGTGTGGTTAATCTGTGAGACACTAGGCCACACATCCTGTGGCATACCTGCTGATGTTCAGGCTGGTAAGAGTGTCCACGATGTCAGAGTGGGGAATGGTGGGTAAAGTCCTTAGTGAGGTCTGGTGGGCTGTGTGGACTACTTTCACCTCCATCTATGTCCTTGGTGACTGTTTGAAGTAAGTCAGCTATGTTTAGGAGGCAGGATCTGCCTTTAACAAGGTGAGCTTGTGTACAGTCCAGTGTCTGGAGGTCCCCATTGTTTCTGTTTATGGGTTCCATGACAATTTGATCAATAGCTTTGTAGACCAGGCTGAGTAGGCATATAGGGCAATGGTTTCCAGGTTCTGTTGTGGCACTCCCTTTGTGGAGCTGGATGACTGTTAGTGTATGCCATTCTTTGTGTACATATCCTGTGGTACGATTGAGTCTGGGCAGTGAATGTAGGTGAGGGTGTAGTTCCTTTTGGGCCTAGTGTAAGATGCAGCCTGGGACACCATCCATTCCCACTGATGCTTTGTTCTTGGCTTTGGAGAGGGCTGTCCTTACCTGCATGTCCATGACATCTGGGGCTCTGCATCCTTCTGTGATGGACACAGGTCCTTTTGGGGGTGATGGGGGGAGGTTTACATTGAACTTGTCCCCCAGGATGTGGCCAATGAAAGTTGGTTCAGTGTATTCCTTGCCATTTGTCAGTAGCTGACAGCATATTTGGAAGTTGACACCTACATGTCTGGAAAAGCTACAGCAGGCTTTGTGGTTGTTATTCTTACAGTCCTTGGCAATTTGTCTTTTGACAGTGTCCTTGGATTATTCCATGAGCGATCATTGCTACTTCCTAATAATGATCAGTGATGCCTTTCCTTTAGTGAAGTGGGCTCTATTGGGTGTTAGTTTCCTCCTTCTGTTGTCTAGCTTATTTATGGCCAACGACCACCAGATTGTTTTCTTATTTTTGGAGGAGTGCATCTTGGTTTTATTTGTGATGTCTCGATCCATGCATCCCTGTAGATGCTCATAGGATGCACTTGTAACTGATTTGGCAGATTGTATACCATTCTCCTATAGCAAGAGGTCTTTAGAACCTTCCACTTTTGTCTTGGGACGTGTGTAGTTTGCTTTTGAAAATGTCTTCACGGTGGTTTAATTGGCTGGGTGGAGATGTGTGATGTGGATGTCCAGTGTGATTACTTTATGATCTGATATTACCAGCGAGGGTTTTATCTCTGTTGTGGAACACTGGTACCCCATGTTGGTGATGATCATGTCCAGTATGGTGTCACCTCTAGTGGCCATGGTGACCAGCTGTTCCAGGGTGTTAGAGCTTTTAAACTCCGGGAAACATTAGGCAATGGACGTTGTACATAAGTGATTCTCCCACTCAATGTTTGGGTAGTTGTAATCACCTCATATAATGTTGTTTGATAGGACCTTGATATTTTCCACTGTTCTCAGGAATACTGTGTGAGGTTCCTGTGACAAGGTAGGTGATCTGTAGAAGGCTACAATCTGATGAGTAGCTTTGTACAATCTTAGTTGCACTTGCATGGTCTCCAAGGCCTCATGCTGTGCCACTAATCTGGAGGTGGGGATATCCATAAGGTGAATGTGTACACCCCTTCCTTTTGTATTTCCCTAGTGGTTTTGTGTCCAAAGGTCAGGGGGATTGTGAGTGTTTTACGTGGAGCATGTCCAACAGCTCTGCATTTGACATAGCTTTGTATGTTAGGCAGTGAACACATCCGAGTAAGCGATATGCAAGGGAGTACTGATGGAGCATTTTGTGATAGTCTGTGTATGGCATGTATTTAAGGCCACTAATGCTCTTTGTGAGGTATTGCTGCAGGCTTTCCAATTGTTGTAGTTGGCTTGTGAGGTACATAGCAAAAGTGGCGTTGTACTCTTTTATAGTTCTAGTGAGTGATGGGTAATGGGGAACAATGTCCTCTTCTATTCTGCATGAGACACATTTTGTGATGGGGTGTGCCACATAGCAGGGTTTCCTGACTATTGTGGGGATGTGATTATCACCGTTGTGTCCAGTGTCCACCTGTGACCCAAGGTCTCTTGTCACACTTTCATTGTTAAGTATACTACCGCCTATGTTGTCATTCTTGGCTACAGAACCTTTAACAAAGGGGATGACAATGCACCTTTTGGCATTGAGCTAGAGCCCATGGCTTTGACAACAGCCATCTGTCTCAGTGAGGCCCTTTTGTAGGATGTCCACATCTTTAGTCTTTACAATTATGGCTCCTAGTTTGCAGTCCTCTGGAAACTTCAGTAGCCAGAGACCTTCCATGTTGAAGTTTACTTCAGGGAAGTAGATACTAAACAGGACAAGACACAGGACTGGACCTTGTGGTACTGCACTCATCACTGGTCCAAAGTCATACTTGGAGTCTGCTACTTTCACAGTGTGTGTTCTGTCGGTAGGCCTGTTGGCAGCACATCTTGTGACATAGCAATTTATACCTAGTTTAGTGGGTTTATCTATATTTCCAGAGTGTGTGGTGGTGTACACCATGACAGGATCAACATAGGCTGTGTGAATCACCTAACTCTTGTCGACAGTTCTGTTGACTGCTTCAATGTCATCTATCAGGTTTAGGTGACATGATCTGCATTTTACAATCCCTACATGGTTGTGGTCCAGGGTTTGGGGATTACAAATGTAATTTTTATATGTTGTATGATGATAAATTCCATGGCCTTGAAGAGCGTGCTCGTCAGGCTACTGGGGCGATTGTTTCTGGGGTCCATGGCACAAAGCATGAGGTGAGGCTATGACTGCACATGGTACATCAGTGTGGTGCCTGTTCGTTCTGTGGTTTGTGTGGAACACAGCCTGTGAAGTTATCTGATCCCATGGCTGCTCTGATACTGGCTTTGGAGAGTGTTTTTTACCTGTGCAGCCATGATGACAGCAACTTTGCAGTCTTCCATTATAGAGATGTGCTCTTTCATGGGTGAGAGGGGGGTACAGTTAACACTTATCCTATCTACAAGGATGTTGCCAATATCAGTTGGGTCGGTATATTTAGTGCCATTGAGCTGTAACTCAGAACAGATCTGAGTGTAGCCATGACATGGACCTGTCTGTTGGGCAGAGATCTCCTGATTAGACAGTATGCAACAGGGTACAGATTGGGTTACACTCATTCTTGTTGCATGGGGCTACTGTTTGAGGCCAGTAATCCTCTTGTTAGGGTACTTCAGTGGTCTTTCTGGATGCTGAATGTGCCTAGTCAGATTCATCGCAAGTGTGTTGTGGTACTCTCTGATGGGTCTGATGACTGATGAGTACTGGGAACCTCCTTTGACCTACATGCACAGACCTTGGCGGTTTGTGTGAACACATAGCATGATTTTCTGACAACTTTGTGAATGTATTTCTGGTAGTAGTGATGTCTATCCACATTTGTCCATAGATCCCTTATTATCACCTCCGTATTTGGTATAAGTGTGTGAGCATGCCCAGTATGACTTTTCAGTATGTTATTACCTGACATTTGCTTCATTTTTTAAGTGTGTGAGCATGCCCAGTATAGACATTTATACTATATGTGTATGGAAAATCAAGTTGTATTTTTACAGCAGGCCTCACCTTTGTGTCATAGATTAACAGGGATCATGCTGTGCCTGCAGGGCTTCCATGAGACACTTTGCAGAGACTTATCAACATTTCTACATACTGGGGGAAGCTATTCTTTGTACATTTCTACCCAGGGGCACACTTGATTGCTGCTGTGTGTGTACATACGATGAGGGGTTCACCTGACACTTATACACATTTGCTATGCCTGCACTGCTATGTACGGTACACCATTTCAGTCTGTACTGTTGCCTGTCGTACTGGCTTGAGGCATACTACAGTACTACACTTATTAGCGTCCAATGCCACATATATTACATTGCAACTTCATAGTCTACACAGCTCACATCACACCACCTGGCCTGTTGTTCTCTGTCTGCATAGGCCTGTGGGGGAGGTTACCCATAAGCATCTTTAGAGGCATGTTACAGCATTTCTTTGTGTTTGCATTACTGTACAATTGCCCTGCTGTGTCTGTGCTACTGAAATGCTATCATGGCTTACTGGTTCAGTACTGTGACTATAGTGCACTGTATTTTGGGTTCGAGCCCTGTCACTGCTTTTTATTTTCATGCTAGGCAGACCAGACTGCTTAAGGGACAGTAAAGCTAATATGAGCATGTTTACCTGTCTTTGCTCAACTTTGCACGACTTTGCCCGACCTTGCCCAACATTGCTCAGCTTTGCCCAACATTGCGCTAGTTGGCACGAGCAATTTTGTTTACATATTTTAAATATTGGTAAACGCTGCTTAGCACAGCTTTATATTGCTTAAAACATGGCAATCATGCCTCTGGTGGTGTTGCAGGGCTGCCTATGTTGAATGCACATACTACATTCCCTATACATGTTTGAAAACAGGTAGTGTTGAGTTAGGCATCCCTTTTATTTTATGTGCGAGTCACAGAGAGGTATCATTTCTAGGGTTACTGCTGAGCCAGTGTATGTGCTATGCGTTGCCTCTTTGCCAAGGCCAAGGCATACTGGGCATGCCTCCTTCTGCCTACTGCGGCAGGCTCAGGTTGTTCCTCCTCCAAGTCACGCTGTGCCTGTGATGGCCTTGGCAATGGTGGGGGGCTGTTTGGCCCTGCCCCATGCTATTCCTGCTGCAGCTGGTTATGCAGGATCATATTGTGTAACATGGCACATACCATGACAATTTGGGTACATGTATTTTGTGAGTACTGCAAGGCTCCACCAGATGTGTCCAGGCACCGGAACCATGACTTGAGTATCCCAAACACATGCTCGATTATATTCCGTGTTTGTGCGTGTGCCTCATTATGGAGTTCTTGTTCAGGTGTGTGTGTGCATTTTTGATGGGTGTCATCAGCCACGGCTCCAGTGCATATCCAGCATCCCCCACTAGGTGACCGTCAGGGATGTCCTCATTGGCAAATGTCTGGTACAGCTGCATCAGTTGCCAGATATGGGAGTCGTGGTAGTTTCCAGGGCAGCCAGCACACACATTCAGTATTATGCCCTGGGCATCGCACACGACCTGGCAGTTGATGGATTGGAAGCCCTTGCAGTTGATGTAAGCCTTATATTTGGCCATTGGCATGCTTCCTCAACTGGATGCATCCTTTATTTGGAGCTGTCATTGCTCCATTTTGCTATTTGCAGAACGGTACTCAGTTACCAACTGAGTACATTTCTGCAAATACCACTACTCTTACTCGGACAGGTTAGTGTTTCCTGGATCGCAAATTTACCTCATTTGCATATCTTTCAGCAGCAAATGAGGTAATTTGCATAACCTAACACTGTCTGTGCAAGAGTAGTTTTATGAGCTCTCATGCACGCCCCTGCCGGCTGTTCCTGGATCGCTCGGCAGACATATTGGTTTCTGGAGTCTTACACTACTCTTAGACTCCGTGCAAGCCTTCATAAATCTGGCCCAATAACTATGACATCTGTAATATTTTGTAAACAACTTACAATATCTTAGCAATCACTGAAGTTACACACATACTGTCAGCAGCATTTTATTCATCTAGCTGAGAGCTTTCAGATGAAGCAAAGGAGTTTTATCTGTGTTACCTGGTTGTTGAGATATTTAGAAAAATGTGAACATTATATCTATATAAATTAATATAATAAAAACAACAGTTATCTGCACTAGACAGAGAGGTCAAATATTAATGCAGTTGAGTTTGCCACTGTGTAAGCTTTAAGATGAAATGTTTTAAATCCTTGTACATAGCATGGTTTTGTAATTATTGGTGCAAATATTAACAAGCAATATTTAATGCCTAAAGATGTCAGTAAGAGTTAACTACAGATACACCTAGAGGTGTCACTCGGATGTAATGAGTTAAGACAAAAAGTGTCACTGTTAGAAGAGTGAATAGATCAACAAAAATTATCATGCACTATCCCAAATAAAAAACTAAAGATATCAGCACAGGCAAAAAAAACTTAGAAGATGCCCAGATAAATATAAAGGAAAAGTACAAAATAAGCAATTTATTGATAACCCAAAAAGTTTAATAGATAATTGAGAAACAAGGTAGACAGAATTGAAGGACCACCAAAAAAAGAAGAAATAGATACCACTGGAGAAATATTTATGAAGTTCCTGTGGAACATAACAAAAACGCTAAATGGATAGAAGAAGTAAAAGAAAGAATAAGAAGTTCAAATGTACAGGATATGAAATGGGATGAAGTAAGAGCCAGAGAGATTGAAACAAAGTTAAGAAAAGCCTCTAACTGGAAAACCTCAGGTCCAGATACAGTACCTAACTTCTGGCTAAACATCTTTGCACGAAGACTTAGCCATGAGTAAGAACTATTTATATGCACACCCCAAGCACACACCAGCCTGGCTAATAACAGGAAAAGCAATCCTCCTACTTAAGAGTGAACCTGTAAGCTACCCTAAAAACTATAGACCAATAACTTGCTTTCCGATGACGAATAAACTATACACTGGAATTGATGTCAACAGAGTTTATAGTCATTTAGAAAAAGACTTAATTATGGCAATAGAACAAAAGGGTAATAAAATAAAGTCACATGGAAAAAAGGATCATTTGTTGTTAAATAAAGTCATATTGGAGAACTGTAAAAAGGGGAATAATCTAAGTATGGCATGGATATACTACAAAAAAGCATTTGCCATTATCCCACATCCATGCATAAAAGAGTGGTTAAAAATGTATAAGATGCACCCTACACTGATAAACTACATCACAGCAACCATGAAACAGTGGCAAACAACTTTGCAGTTAAGCCATGATAAAGGACAAATTATTATTCCAGGGATAAAAATGCAAAGGGGGAATATTCCTGGGTGCCTCTCTTGTCACCGGTGCTCTTTTGCCTTGCCCTTAACCTATCAAGCTGTCTGCTTAACAGATTAGGCCATGGCTATAATGTGGCTCCCAGAAAGCAACAAAGTGTACAGACTTCTTGTCTTCTCTTTGTCGATGATTTAAAACTATATAGCTCATCAGATGAGGAACTGAAAGCACAACTGCAAGTAGTCAAAACTTTTTTTAGATGATATAAGAATGTCCTTTGGTCATGATAAATGTGTAAAAGCAACCTTTAAAGCAGGAAAGCTGCAGCAGCAAGAAATCAGTTTGAGACAAGAATGTGATATAAAAGAACTTGAGCAAGTGGGACTGTATAAATATTTGGGAATTGATGAAGGATCAATAGTAACACATGAACAAATGTGAATAAAACTCAGTAAGGAATATTTTAGAAGACATAAATTAATCCCGTAAACAGTGTTGACATCTAGGAGCAAAGTTCAAGCTATAAACAATTTGCTCTTCCTGTCGTAACTTACAGTTTTGGAGTGACTGACTGGCCCCAAAAGGTGATGGATAGATTAGACAGGAAAACAAGAAGGATGCTTCATGTTCATCAAATGATTTATAAAAATCAGTGCATATCAGAATTATATACTCCCTGTTCTAAAGGGGGTATGGGCCTCCTTGAAATTGATTACATGTATAGATCTGCAATCGTGGGACTGCATACATATCTGGTGACTTCCCAGCTTAGTCTAGCAGAAGCATATCGGCATCAAGCGGGAATGAAATCAAACCAGAAGTAGATAAATATCAGGCAGCAACTGAATGTGCCAAAAAACAAAAGAAAGAATATAAGGTGAAGGATCAGATGAGAAGGCAAGAAATGCGGATAATGCATAAATATAGTTGCAAGTACAGAAAACTCCTGGAACAACCTCATGTCGATCAGGATCAAATGCAGAAATGGTTAAGAAGAGGCGAATATAAACCAAAAGATGAAAGGTTAATATTGGTGGCCCAAAATAGTGGACTACGTACACATTGGTTTACAAAGTCCATTGAACGGGTCTATATTAAAACATTGAATGCTTACCCTATTTTAGCAAAAGCTGAAAATGTCGACACCTCAGAACTGCGATTTCTTTCCTAGGGAAAGAAATCGCTGTTCCAAAAAAAAAAAAAAAAACAGTAAACAGTTCCAAACACATACACACATACCTTAATCCTAATTCTACCCCCCCCCCAAAAAGTAAACAGCTGAAAACACATATGCACGTAACTCAACCATACATCTAATGCAAAAAAAAGTAAACATTTTAAAACATATGAACTTACCTTAACCTGCACCCTAACCCTGAAGTCAGTAACTGTTGCACATTTATGTAAACAGTTCAAAACACATACACACTTACCTTAACCCTAATTCTACCCCCCAAAACAAAAGTAAACAGCTTAAAACACATATACACTTAACTCAACTGCACATCTAACGCAAAAAAAAAAAAAGTATATATGCACTTACCTTAACCCACACCCTAAACCTAAGGTCAGTAACTGTCGCACATTTACGCTCGAGAGCTATACTGGGTAAGGGAATTTCTGAGACCACACTACAGTGCAGAACATGGCAAAGCAATGAAGAGGTCAAGCAAATTATTTCCCAGGGAAAGAATTCACTGAACAGCCACTTCGCTGTTTTGCCTGTTCGCTGTTTAGGTGTCGATGAAAATGCATTCGACAAAATGCTTTTTTGTCGTTCTAATAGGGACCCCATTGAACATGTGGGAGAAACAGACAAATGTAGGTTTTGTAAAACGGAAATGGAAACAGTTGCACATCTTTTGCTGGTTGTGTCGTACTAATGGCAGAAGGACTGCACAGTGAAAGGCATAATAATGTGGCAAGACTGTTGCACTGGGGATTGTGCAAACATTATAATACTGAAGTAGCTGAAAAACACTGGAAATATGAGCCACAAAGCATCATAAAAAATGATGAACTCTACCTCACATGGGACCACCCCTTACCAACAGTTGAAAGATAGATGTGAGTAAACCAGATATAGTGGTCCATGAAAAGAAGACAAAAGTAGCATTGATCGTTGAAATCGTTATACCCAGTGACTGCAGTGTCTTGCATAGAGAGAGACCCAAACTCATAAAATATCAGGATTTGCAGGCAGAAATGACAGCAATGTGGAAAAAAGATAGCCAGACAGTTCTAATAGTAGTAGAAGCAACGGATCTTATAAAAAAGAATCTACAGTTGTATTTAGATATGTTACCGATACATGTAACTCTGTATGAATTGCAGAAGCAGTCATTACTGGGCACATTGCGGGTGCTGTGAAGAGCACTTCTGGCTGATATCAAGTATTGAAACAATACTAATTTCATGAACTTTAATCATACTTTGACTTAGGAACATGGTCCATTCCTGTCATTATATGAAAAACCCAAAAGATTTGGAGAAATTAATAAGACAGAAGATAGAGCAAACTTACTGGCTGACAAATTCAGTTCCAGTGTTATCCCTCTCTCCTCCTCAACCTTCCCTCAGGAAATACCATCAAGTATAACTCCCCTGTTATCACTAGGGAACAGGCCCTTAATGCTTTCTCCAAGGCCAAGAATACTGCAATGATGGGCCCAGACAATATCCTAGGATACCTTTTAAATAGCATGAAAAAAGAAGTTATGTACTCACCATAACATTCCATCTGAGTAGTTGTACTTCATTTGTCTTCAACCTGTGGGTTATGGATCCTTATCAGATCCGAGCTGGAAACTTATACTAGCATCAGTTCCGAGCTCCAAACTCCTCCCCTATCCATAATACATCTCCACTACCTTCCATCCCCAGATCGAGTTTGCTGAACCTTATACTGATAACCTGACCTGAAAATTTTTCTTGTGACCTATACTGCAGCCTGTAGGCTGATCATATGCCATTGTCCGGGGGAAGGAGGGAGGGACGGTTGAAGACAAATGAAGTACAGCTACTCAGTTGGAACGTTATGGTGAATAAATAACTTCTTTATCTGAAGTAGTTTACTTCATTTGGTCTTCAACCTGTGGGGCAGAAGAGTCCCCAGCTACGAAACTCCTGGGAGGTCCTCATGGAAGGATATTCCAGAACACTGAGGAACCAAAGGATTCTCTCCTTCTGGAAGTCAAATCCAATTTGTAATGAGAAATAAACGTATGAGATGAGGACAAAGTAGCTGCAGAACAAATATCATCCAAAGACAGTTTAGACCAAAATGCCACAGACATAGCCATGGACCTAGTGGAATGAGCTTTTACCTGACCTGAAGGAGACATGCCTCTGTCCTTACAGACCTGCAGGATGCATGAAGAAATCCATCTAGCTATAGTGACCGTGGAGATAGGTTTCCCCAAAAACGGTTTATAGAGGGATACAAACAATTGATCAGAGTTACGGAAATGTTTTGTCCTGTGTAAATAGAATAGCAACTGTCTATGAACATCCAACATGTGGAGTTTGCATTCCATCTTGTTAGTAAAATTAGGAAAAAACACAGGCAAATTGATGGTCTGATTGATATTGACTGATGATGCCACCTTAGGAAGAAAGGATGGATTGGTTCGAAGGGAAACCTTATCTTTGTGAAAAATCATGTAAGTAATTTTGATAGACAAGACCTGTAATTCTGAAACCCTTTTTGCAGAGGTAATTAGCAACCAGAAAAGCTGTTTTCCAAGACAAAAATTTCAGATCTTCAGTTGCAGCAGGCTCAAAAGGCAGAGCAACCAAAGCTTGAAGAACCGTAATAAGGTCCTATGGGGGGAACAGGATCTTTGACCGGAGGACGTAACAAAAAGGTGCCTTTGTTAAAGGCTTTACACAGTCTGGAAGAGGTTAAAGAGGCAGAATTCTCACCCACATGAAAATGAGATATGGCAGCCAACTGAACTTTGACAGTAGAAGAACTATCTCCGTGTTGAAAAATATCAGCTAGAAAATCAAGAATGGCGGAAACAGGAGCCATGAAAGGGTCTAAACTCATTTGAGAGGCCCAAAAGGAAACACATTTCCACTTGCTGCGATAAAGCTTCCTGGTCAAAGACTTATGAGCAGCCACCAAAATAGATCTAACTGAGAAGGATAATCCAGGAGTCCTAGCAATCACGGGAACTGCAGCAGCCAAGCTGTGAGCTTCAGACTGTCCAGATTTGGATGAGGCACCCCAGAAGGGTGTGAAATTAGATCCTGAATGGGATCTAGGATCCAAGGAAGAGCCAGAAGGTGAGACCAAAGGAAGGGAAACCATACCTGGTGAGGCCAGAAGAGAGCAATGAGGATCACGTTGCTCCCCAGTCTATGAGCTTTCTGTAGAAACCTCGGAATGAGAGGTACTGGCGGGTAAGCATACAGAAGACCTGGAGGCCAAGCATGAACTAGAGCATCTCTGGGGGACTCCCCCGGCAGGGGTTCAGAGTGAAAAACGTCCTGCACTTTGCATTGGAAGGAGATGTGAAGAGATTGCAGCAAGTTTGACCCCACTCGCTGAAGATCTGTTCCACTACTGACAGACTCAGAGGCCACTCGTAAGGCATCAGAATGATCCAACTTAACCTGTCCTCTAGGATGTTGGATGTGCATTGCGATAAGAAAGCGACTGGTGGAGATCACCCATTCCCACACTTTCATGGCTTCGCGACAAAGGGGGTAAGATCTGGTCCCTCCCTGTTTGTTGATATACCAGACCACTGACATGCTGACTGACTGAATAGCAATTGTCCCCAGAGGAAGAAAGGCATGAAGGGCCTGCAACACCAAGGCCTGTGGTCTCCCATAGAGACCAACTTGCACATAAATGTCCTAGAGATCACAGGCCTTGGACTGTTCTGCCCAAATAATGCCCCCCCACCTGAGTTGGGAGGCATCCGGGGTCACTGTGAGTTGGGCTGGGGCTGGAACAAAAGGTTGTCCCGCCAAAATGTCCAGAGAGTCCATCCACCATATGAGGGATGACCGACAGACTCGATTGAGTTGAACTGGGAATGTCAATGGCAGTTCCAATAGGGACCATTGTACAGTTAGAGTCCGAGCACACAGGAGAAGGGTTATGGTCAGCGCCATTGAGCCTAAGGCCCTCAATACCGATTCCGCCATTGGGAGATGAGAGTGGTAGATCAGGGAGACATGTATCCTCAGGTTTTGAACTATCTCCGAAGTCAGGAAGATTTTGCACTGAAGAGTATCTATCCTGGCACCAATGTAGTCTATCACCTGTACAGGATCTAGGAGAGATTTGGATATGTTGATTATGATCCCCAAACACAGGGCAAGAGTCAGTAAATAATCCCTGATTTGGGAGAGTCGACACCTGGTGGGAGCAATGAGGAGCCAATCGTCCAGGTACGGACAGATCTGAATCCCCTGAAGCCTTGGGTGAGCCGCTACCACTGCCATCACTTTGGTAAACACCCTGGGGGCTGTGGTGGTAGGGCTCAAAATTGGTAATGATTGACTCCTAGCCAGAAGCAGAGGAACCTCCTGGAGCTTTTGTGCATTTTTATGTGATAGTAAGCATCCTGGAGGTCTAACGAACACATCCAGTTGCTCTCTTGCAGGTACGGTATGATGGACTATAATGTGACCATCCAGAACCTCTCTTTGGCAACTGACAGGTTCAGGGTAGACAGTTCCAGAATGGGCCTTAAGTCCCTCATTTTCTTTGGCATCAAAAAAAACCTGGAGTAAAAGCCTGATCTGGACTGATCTGGGAGGATGGTTTAGATGGCTCGTTTTTCTAGCAGCTTGGAAATTTTTTGTGCTGCTGTCTCCCTTTGCATGGGTGATATGTCCAGGTGGTGTCTGGGAGATTTGAGGGAACCCAAGAAGGGGATAGAGTATCCTCTGAATATGATCTGAAGCATCCAGCGGTCCATTGTTATGGACTCCCATGCCACTAGGTGCAAGGACAATCGTCCCCCGACTACCTCCAGAGTAGAGCAGTTGGGCAACCCCTCAGGGTTGTTGCCCGGGTCTGTCCGAGTAAGTTCTCGAGACCCAAAGTTCCTTGGACTCCCTCTGCCTCTGGGACAGCGTCCATTCTGATCCACTCTGCCTGTGGGAGAAGAAGAGCCTGAATGTCCAGGGAATACTGTGCCTTCCGGAACCACATCTTCTCTTGCCATCTCTGGTTCTGGGAAAATGACCGTTGAGGGTTAGAGAAGCAGATCCCAACAGCAGATAGTGTCTTCCCATCCTTCTCACTCTGGACTAATGTCTCTTTTACGGTCTTACCAAAGAGTGTAGAGCCATCATAAGGGGCATTGGCAAAGGACACCTTGAAGGGTTCCGAAAATTGACATAACCTGAGCCAGGCATTGCGCCTCATGGACACGCCAGACCCAGCCTCCCTAGCCGTTCCTTCTGTAGCATGTGAGAGAAGTCGCATGGATGTATTAGATACTGATTTTAAAGTGGCCATCCTCATGGGGAATGAAGCCTTCAACTTCAGCGACATGGATTTGGGGGGATACTCCTCCAGCTCCTTTACCAGGTTGCATTGGAGTCTGGTGACATGGACCAGGTAGTTCAGCACCCTAATCGAAAAGGTATCTGAAGCATAAACCCGCTTGCCAAGGGGGTCCATCTTCCGTGACTCTCAGTCAGGAGGATGGACCGAGGAACTCTCCTGAGCAAGTTCCTTTTTATTGGCTGCTGCTACCACCATGGCATCTATGGGGGAGCAATTGTTCCATGCTGGTCTGTCTATGGGGGGCCTTAAGATCTTATCCATTCTTTTTGGGATAGGTTCAATGGTGTCTGGTTCCTTCCATGCCCGCGAGGTGACCAGATCCACCAAAGGATCCATGGGAGGGGACACCCAGGAAGTAGATGGGCCCGTGCCGAAAGCCTCCAGGAACACAGACTCATCAGAAGAAGGTTTGGGGGAAGACCAGCCTCTCTGTTGGTGCAGTATTTCCATGATGTCTCCAAAGGAGACATCCTCAGGAGGTGACCTAGGGGAACCTTCTCCATCATTCAAGTCCGTGTCCATGGTGAGGGACTTGGGGGAGTCCAAGTGCCTCTTCTTGGATGTATGCTTACGAGGTACCTCTCCAGTGGGGCTCTCTGGGGCGAGCTTGCAAGCCACTTGTTCCTCTGGGAGAATCATCTGGGGATCTTCGAGCACAGGCTGTCCCTCTGGTAAAATAATGGGGACCGTAGACAGAGCCGAGGGGGTCTTGGTGGAGTCCAAGGGGGCAGTCAGGGGTCTCGATCCAGCAGAGAGAACTCATTCTACCATGCTGAATGCCGAAGGAGAGCGAACCTCCTGAGAAACCAATAAGGAGGCCGATCTCCCCAGGTATGATGAGATAATCAGAGCCGGGCCCGAGGTGGACGGAGCTCCGAGGGAGGGAAACTGACCTGAAAAAGTCAGAGCCAAAGATAAAGGTTCCACTCCCTCGGATCCAACATCTAAGCTCTGGCTCCAAGAGCAGCTCGGATTCCAGCTGGTCGGATCCAAAATGCTCAAGGCAGCTGTCTGCACCGAGGAAGCAGATACTGTCAGCGGCAACCCCCTGACCAAGGCCAACCTCGGATCTGAATACTCCGAACCCAAAGGTTGGATCACAGAAGGAGATATAGGTTGGAAAAAGGGAAGTGAGCTCCCCCCTCCTGAGGGAGGGGGGCTGGCAAGACACCCATCTGGATCTGGGTACAGATAAATCTTCTCATCATTTTATCCAGATCAATGTCTGACAAGGACTGGGTGGACCTCGACAAAGGCCACAGACTCCAACCTGGCAGGTTGGGGCACCAAGGTCCGAGAAGCTGAACATGTCTCCTCCTGTTCCGGGGAGAAACTCAGAGATCAGAGCCGAGGGGAGTCCTGGATCCATGGTGTCTTTGTAGGTGAAGTGAGGTCCGGAGACCTCTTTCTCTTTTCCCTCACCTTCGACTCTCTCTCCCTCCCTCTACCCCTTTTCTGCTTCGCTACCACAAGCTTTGGTAGAGAAAATTGAGTCCCAGCCTTGGAGGGAGAAGAAGCCAGAGGAAGAGAGGAAGGAGAGGTGGCCACAGCAGCCACTGTGACCGAAGCCGGAGATGAGGAAACAGATTCTGAAGGGGGAAGAAGGCCTTTGAGAGCCAACTTGGCCTTCCTATCTTTAATGGCATGGGGGTTGAAGCTCGCACATATGCTGCAGTCCACACTCAGATGGGCAATGCCCAAGCACAAAACACACAGAGTGTGGCCTTCCGCAGGGGATAATTTATGGCCATACTCTGTGCAACACTTGAAAACAAGCTTTTCAGCCATACTGCTTGAGTAGAAAGAGAACTTGAGAAAAAAAGGCAGTTCCTTTCTAACTGGAACACTCACACCCACTCACTGCACTCATCTACAGAAAACACTGAGGGGGGAGGGGAAGCTACAATCTACACAACAGTACAAACTATTCTAACTATCCTAAAACTCTAACTTGATGCACCAAGCATGGGGAGGAGAAAGGGGACCTATACTAATAGTATCTAACAAAATTCTGAAGAAAAAAGATACTCACAAACGTTTTACCCACTTGACTAAGTTGGAGCTCAAGAGACACAATGCAAAAGCTACTCATGGCAAATGAGATCTGGGGATGGAAGGCAGTGGAGGTGTATTATGGGTAAGGGGAAGAGTTTGGCACTCAGAGATGATGCTAGTAAAAGTTGCCAGCTCGGATCCGATACCGATCCGTAACCCACAGGTTGAAGACCAAATGACGTAAACTACTTCAGATCATGACCTATCAGGCTGTCTGGAATTATTATTTAACTGTCACCTCCAAACAGGCTTTGTGCTTCACAAATGGAGAACAGCAACAGTCATCCCTCTGCAAAAAGGTGGGCGATTTACAGACCTTAGAAACTACAGACCCATAAGTCTCACTAGTGTCATATGTAAAGTCATGGAAATGATCAATAATGACATAGAAACCTCCAGACACTGTACCCAACCCCATCTGGTTTTCTCACGGGCAGGTCATGGCTACTCAACCTAGTAGACTTCTTTAAGAAGGTCACCAAAGCAATGGATGAAGGCAGAAAGGCTTACACTGCCTATCTTGATCTGGCCAAGGTATATGACACATTACCTCACTTGGGCATTGTTAACAAACTCAAGAGGTTAGGGATAAACCCTTATGTCACCTGGTGGATAGCCAGCTGGCTCACAAACAGGACCCAGGAAGTTAGAATTGGGGAATACACCTTCACAAAGAGGCTGGACACAAGTGCAGTCCATCAGAGATCAGTCCTGTGGATGCTCCTTTTTGGAATTTAATTTTCTGAAGTCAAGGTCAATATGATGGCCCCTGGCTGACTAAATCTGCAGATGATTGTAAATTAGGAGCAGTCATGGAATCCCCCACCACCACACATGTTCTCCAGAAAAGGCTGACAAAGATAAATAACTGGTGTTAGAGGCATGGACTAGAACTAAATGCCAAGGAATGCATAATAGTATCCTTTGGGAAGTCATCTACCCCTGGTAACTATCATATTGACAACACATCCCTATGACCTGACCCAGTAGTCAGGGACTTGGGGGCACACATATACAGCAATCTAGCCTTTGACCATCAAATGTCTACAGTAGTGAGGAAATCATTCAATATAGTACAACATATAAACAAAGATATGGCATCTAGGTCCAAGGAAGTCATTGTTCTACTGTATTTGGCATTTAACAGACCTATTACTTAGTGCAATGCCCTCTCTGGTAAGTACCTAATCAGGCATATCCAGCAGGTGGAATGTCCACAGAGGCTCCTCACTAAAAGAATACAGGGCAGAAGTAACATGTCCTGTTCAGACCTCCTCAAGGCCCTATCCCTGTATTCTATCTCCAACAAAATGTTGAGGGGAGATATATGCCTGGCATACAAGGCTTTGTCAGATCCCCCCAGTGGACTTCCTGCATTTCCACAAAACAAACAGCACCATAATTACATATTCTAAAGACTTAAACTTTGCTTGTGATATAAATGGGACCTGCTGGAGGATGACCCCTTCTCTGGAACAGGGTCCCCATCCATGTCAAGCAGAGTTCTTCCCTAACTCATTTCAAGTGCAACTTGGACAGATGGATACAGAACAGGAAATTCATCCCTAGGTTGGTACCTATGTCTCTAATGGACACAAACAGTAAATGGTTCATCTCCCAGGCATCTGCTTGTAAATGTTTCATCTCTCAAGCCCCTGCTTATACTTATCAATGGCACTAGGTCTTGTCAGATATTTGAGATTTGCTAGGCTTAAGAAGGCTTTTGTGGTCATTAGCCTAGTAAATATCTATGAACCTATATTTCCAGTTTTAAGCTGTATCATGAATCACACACTCTGCCCAGTTTTCATACATAGCGTGTGTTGCACATTTTGGCTAAGATAGGTTGGGAGATAATGTTGGTCGGCTTTCTTTCCATTTGTAAGATGTAGCCATCCAGCTTTTTAATCTTTTACAGTTCTTTTTTAAAATGAGCATTTTTTCCAAATGAGCATTTTTCCAAACAGATATAGTATTTGACCTGTTTCTCAGTAATACAATGAGTTCCTGGAAAACCTGTAGTACAGTGGTCTGAATGATATTTGAGATGTTAACCTTTCTGGCCAATTAAAGCTTCCATACTGCATTAAATGTCAAGCTGATCTGCAATGTCCAGGAACTTGTGACCTTGCCCTCATCCTCTGACTGTTCTTTTTTTAAGCCAAGTGTTTAAGGATGAATCCTTGCTCTTGCAACCACCTCTGGTTGGATCAAGAACTTTGTCTTAAAAGCCACAAGTTAGCAGTTATTAAAAACTAAAACTAAATTAAGGAGATAAAAAAGGAAAAAGAAAAAAAGAAATCTATAGAGACCATTAGTAATGTTAAAGTCCTTGTAATTTTTCAAGCAGGATGAATAAGCACTTTTTTAAGCAGCTCCCAGGCACAGCCTAAAATGAGTTTATGTGTGCCAAGACTCTAGTCTGGTTAACAAACCTGTTAGTTTTTTTCTGGTAGTTCATGCATATGATTGCAGCTGAACAGATTGATTAAGAGACAACACTGATACTACTGTACCTATAAAATGCATTAAGAATTTGTGTATAGTTAATGTCCAATGCCCATGATGATTGAGTGGTCAAGTTTATTAACACTGAATACCATTGTTGTCTTGTCCATACCTTTTAACCGTACTCAGTTCCTTGGTATTTTCCAGTTATGAGGCAAAATAATGGGGTGCCACGAATTTCTGTGTGGCTCCATCAATTCCGGATTTTTTTCAGTCTTTTTTTATTTTTATCTACAAGTCTTTAAATTATTGCTGCTGTCATCATGCATTGCCAGTGTATCCCACAACATCATCAACTTGCAGGGGTTATGTGAGTGATGACATCAACAGCTTCATGAGGAGACTCTGGGACAGTACTGCTTGGATGACACTGGTTGGTGGTGGAATTAATGGTAGCTGCAAAGCAGCGAATGCCAAGCAGAGCTAGCCTTCCCTGTGTGTCCAGTTTAAGTTCTGCAGAAGCACAGTCCATCCACCTATGTTCGCACACAGTGGCAGGAATCAGGAGAATGAGAAAATGTACTTACTCCGGTCATGGCGGTGCCTCGAACTTCTCCTCCAGGTAAGTTAAATTTAAAAGTAAAAAATAATTAAAAACAAAAAAGCTTGTATGCATTGCCTAATAGAAACTGCAGCAAAGGAATTTGGCAATCTGCTGCAGTGCACATTATTTGTTAAGAAGAATAGTTAACTTAGCACTTGGCCATTTGCTGCTTTCGTTTGTGACATGTATGTGTATGAAATTGTGAATGTGAGATAGTTTGTATTATAGTAGCTGCTGTTAGCTGGAGCCTAGACAGTTCATATTGCTTTTGTTTTAAATGAAAATGATTAATTTGTTCTCATAGTTGACCAGGAGGCTGGCAGGATAAGAGCTGAAATGTTATGTATGAATGATCCACTTTTCTAACAACAGCATTCAACATAATATCGGTTGAAAAAACTTGAAATGATAAACTCCATATGCTGTAACCTGGCCAGAATCATGGGAACAGGTACTCAAATGTGCAGAAGCTATCCAAGGGCAAGGTGGAATTCAGAACAACAAGCCCACAGCCTGCCCATACTCGGAATCAGATACATTTTTTTTATTTATTTATTTAACATTTGTTGACCGGGAAAGTCCGACTAGGTTCCACAGATCCTATTTTCAGCGGAGGCCCGGGGAGAAATGCTCCAGAAGCATGTCTTTCGAAACATGAAATTACTGATGAACAAAATGTTAGTGTAAGCAGACCATTCAGTAGCTCATTAATTACTGTATGCACTGAAAACATCTCCTAACAGATGTCTGCACACAAAACAAAAATGTCAATGTTTAGTGCAACTTACTAATGTATTTATTAAGTGCTGCATTATTTTCTGGGTACTTCAGTTTTTCCAAGTTCTGTGATTTATAGGTAGATGGCATGGCACGCTGATGATTCGTAGATCTCCTGACCTGTAGCAACAAGCAAAAGCATTCCAGCAGGTACTGTTCAGGACTTTCCTGTAGTCAGACAGTAGTCTATTTTTAGTGCCAGATGCAAAACTATTCTAAAGTGTATGCTGGGCTGTGTGAAACTATAGTGCTTAAAACTGAAGATGAATGATGTAAAGAATGCCGTTGAAATTATTGTTGCTTTCATTAATGAAGAAGATTCTTTGAAGTATATAGGCTATGAATTTGTCTGTCAAAAACAGATTAAATATTTACATAAAGCTACCCACCCTTGTGTAATAGTAGCTGCTTATTTAAAAGATAGCACAAGCAATTTTATAAGAAATTTTAGATTTTTTTCTTAAGCATACATTGCTATGTTAAGCATTAAACTGCTCAAGATCCAAGCTGTGAGCTGGCAGACAGATTCAGTGTGCTGTATTAGTATTTTTCTTTTTTGTTAGTTAAAATGCTCTCTTTAATATGTGGCTTGGAAATACAGGGTTGTTGTAAGCATACTGTTTTTACAATATGTCACTCGGAACAACAGTTGTGCCTTTATCTTTCTGAAATTTGCATGAATCCTGTTGTTATCAAGTAAGGTAAATGTGGTACTGTAGATTTAAAAGGCAGCTAGCAAACTAACTAGCATAATGACTGTCCCATACAGATGACATGTAAGTTTGAATTTAAAACGGGTAATTTATGAAAGGTAATAATGTGATTTGGTAGCACTTGATAAAGGATGTCAAAAAAGCATGTGAAGTTCCAGTGTGTGTATGTGTGTGTGTGTGTGTGTGTGTGTGTGTGTGTGTGTGTGTGTGTGTGTGTGTGTGTGTGTGTGTGTGTGTGTGCGCATGTGCAATTTTTTATGTGTTTACTTAGCTTTTGGCAAGACAGTAGTTTTGTCATAAGGACATAATTGACCTTACAGGTATGTTATTGAAACCATTGTCATCAGTTCACATTTAGCTTTCAAAATAAACTTTTAGATCTTAAAGGATAACATACAGGCATACAAACATTTATTCTGTTTTTTAAAGCATTATCAGGTAGTAACATAATTGGGATTATCTAAAAAGTTAATTTGAGTAAGTTCAGTTTTTTGATATTTTCTCAGTAAATATCATTTAAATGGAATAAAGTTTGGTCTAAGTAAATTATAGTTTCATTCTTTACAGTATGGTCCCTCTCAAAACATGCTTAAAATACTCAACTCTAAATACATAAACCTAGTGCCTTTTATTTGGTCAGAACTTTGTATTAAATTGGTTCATTTGCAAATACAGTTTGGCTAACCAGGCATTTTTTTTAGCAAAAATAGAAGCATTACCATTATACAGTCACTTCATCTTAACAAATTCTTTCTTTATTTCTTTCTTGTTTTTTTCCTGCATTGCTATGAACCTGAAGCTGATGATATATGTATTGTTAGTACAGAATTTTCTGATTATAATTTAGTGCCCTGTACCACTATTGTATTTTTGAACAGTTGTTTTTTTTTTCTCACGTGTTCATAATGTTCTGACTTGTTTATTTTTCATATTGCCAAAACTTTGACAGATAACCATACAAACCAGCCTTTATGCGAACAACAAAGTTAAGGTGTTTCAGCAAAGAAAAGCAGGTGAAGTAACACATAAAGTGAAATGTGATATTAACTACTGAGACTGTGATCCTAGTGCATATCCAGGGAAGAATGTTATGCTTAGGCAGATATTAGACTATAACTATGTAATTGAAATTAAGCCATCACATTGTGCAGGGGTTTGTACTGTGCGGTGCAATTTGGAAAAGCTGTCTGAAAATTGCTCATTTCTGGCTGCAGTTAATTGTACAGAAAGGACAGCACTGCACAGCATGGCTGAACACTGCATGCAATGGTCCAGACCAGTCCTGGTTCACTGCTTTATTAGTATAACATGCCTATTATTTGCTTTCATGGTTGCTTTGTACAAGGTCTGATATGCAATTAATTGTACTTTTATAAATGAAAATTGTATTTTAGTTTTATACAAGTTCAAAGTTTTATACAAGTTCAGATGTTAATATAAATAAAACTGTTTTGTTCTGGTTATATTTTGTGTTATTTAATATCAGCGTAGAAGCAGTTAATTTTATTTTTATAAAAGAAAATTGTATTCTACTTTTACACAAGTTCAAAGTTTGATAGAAGTTCAAATGTTAATATAAATAAAACACTATTGTTCTGGTTATATTTTGTGTTTATTATTTTGTCTGTTTTTCAATTTGCATTTAAAAGTTAGTATCCCACAAGTCAATTGGAGTGGGTGGAGTTACATAATTATGTATGTGAGTTTTATGTTAATCAGCGTACAGATTTTTGGTCAGTTGTGCCTACTTTTCATGGGCCTTTGTCCAGATTTTTGATGATTCCAGGTTGAGAGGTATGGTCTTGTCCAAGAAGGAGGAAGTTTGGCTTTGTCTCATATTTTTAAACAGAAGTTTAGGTATCAGAGGAAAACATACATTAATGTTTTAAATCCATGTGAAGGAGAAATCTTGTGTTTTCCATAACATGCTGCGGGCATAATAGGACATGAGTTTTTTTTTTTTGCCTTAACTGTTTTGTTACATATCAAATATGTCCACTTCTGGAAGACAATGTCTGCAGTTTCTTAAAAGATACATAGAGCCAACTTCCTATCAAGAGACAATATTATCTTACTGCTCTGGGCAACCATCAACTTATTTTGTAAATTTGGAACATGGACTGCTAAAAGATGCAGCTTTTATTGCAAAGTGTCTTCCAGATTCTGACTCCCTCTGTCCACAACAACAAAGATCCAGTTTGCCTTTCTTTTTGTTATGTACCACATCACTGTGGACTTGTCTGTCTTGTTATATAAATGTTCTGGTAGAAAACTATGCTGAACATCTATCAGAGTCCTGCATTGTTTTAATTATTCAACTGATATGAAAACATCTCGCTTACTGAGACCCACTGCCCTACATTTATAAGTTGTTGAAATGGGTTCACAAGGCATAATCTGATGACCAATTGTCAAGCATTATACTTTTGAATGGACAAAATGTATGCCTCCAATACTCTGTTATAACTGTATGTCTTTTGTGCTGTAGAATATGAATCAACATGCCCAGCAGCTTCTGGTCTTGGCTCCATGGATTTCCGAGGAGCCCCCTGTTTTCCTCACATAACATCTTGCATGAGGTACCATAAGGAGGAAGGTATATATCCCAGAGTTCTCAAAACTGTCTTGTGATCTTGTGTTGCTGTACAAAGTATGTCCAAACTGTTTTAATCTCCACTTATTTTATGTATAGAAGGTATCTATTAAAACTGAATCTATGATTGCTTTTAGAAAAGTTAATAATGTTGAGGGAGTCAGAAAAGACTTTTGTAATCTGTTTTTTCTCATCAGGGAATGAAGAAGGAAACTGTTAGCTGTATAAAATGAATTAACAGTTCTTTCATCTTTAGCATACCAAACTGGCATTCAGATACTGGAATTTGCAATGTTTTGTTAATAACAAGTGCTGTTACTGGAACTAAACATTTGTTAACACTCTAGGATCTCTGGATAATCCAAACAGAAAGGGTGAAAACTAAAACCTCTGCCATGATATTTGGAATCTGATGTTTTTCTTTGTGAAACGGCTTCTTTGGAATATGAAAACAATCATTTTCAATGGCCAGTGTTACCAGATTGGAATTCTGATCTATGAAATAAAATACAGTCTTTAGAATCATCATCATGTTGAAAGGTTACATTTTCCTGATAAAATTAGAATTGGTCCTTAAGGTTTTGTCCTTTTTTTGGTACTAGTAATCTTCTTCTTCTTCTTTCGGCTTTCTCCCACTTAGGGGTCACCACAGCGGATCACCTGTCCACTCATGATTGGCAGTGGAGTTTTACGGTGTTGAGTTGCCAGCCCGGCGCCCAACCTTCCACAGAAGGCACACACACACTCACACCTAGGGCCAATTTAGAGTGTCCAATCCACCTACAGCATGTCTTTGGGATGTGGGAGGAACCGGAACACCCGGAGGAAACCCATGCAACCACAGGGAGAACATGCAGACTCCGCACAGAAGGCACCCCAGCCGAGAATCGAACCAGAGAACCTCTTGCTGTGAGGCGGCAACGCTAACCGCTGCACCACTGTGGACTCCCTATTTTTTTGGTACTAGTAATAAACTGGAATAATCTAAGAGTGCTCTCTGTGTTACCTTTCTTAACAACACTTAACACATTGTAAAGCTTATTACACTTGGTAATGGGGGAATTTGAACACACTGTATTTGTGGTATCTGAAGAACTTCTATTAGATAACCTTGCTGATTTCTGCAAAACCCATTTGTCTATAGTAATCTGTTGCATTGTAGAACTATTTCTCTGAAACTTGAGTCTTAGAAGTATTTATTGAGTGGAAGGAGTAAAACAGGAGATAGTACAGTTGTGTAAGTAAACTTAGCATAATAGTAAATGTTCGAATGATAACTGCTACAATACCCTAAACTATATAGGTTATATCCTGCAAGGGTATAACAGCCAGTCAGCTTCCAAAGCTTCAGGGCACTTTCCTTGCACCCAACTCATCAGTCAGTTTGAGCTGAGCTGACTAAAAAGAGGGGTTTGTGTGCCAAGCCCTTCAGTCCTTTCATGCCAACAGAGACACGAGGCTGAGTCCTGAAAAGACCATGCTAGAAACAGCAAAATATAAAAGTCCACACCCTGGAAAAAACAACACATGAAGAAACAAGGGGGATAGAGGCAAGGAGCATCTACTGCAGCAGTGATCATTTGAACATCTACAGTTATGCTAAGTTTACTTAAACAACTGTACTACCATCTTCAAATTTATCACTTCTGTAGTAGCCTAAGATACATGGGTATAGTACCCTAGCTTACACATTTTGGGAGATGAAAGGAAAAGATTCCAGGAGCCACATGAGAATGGTTCTAGCAAAACCTGATCTAGACCTAAGAGAAAGAATCAAACTTATAGTGCTTTTTAAAAGCATGGGCAGAGGACCACGTTGCTGCTTCTAAAATCTGTATACAATCTGGCTTTAGAAAAAGCCAGAGATGAAGCCAAGACCTTGGTAGAGTAGGCCTTGACCCTGTATGGAGTAGTTCTGTTGTAGTGAGCATAATAAAAGCTAATGGCCTTTGATAACTATTTGGAAATATTCTGTTTTGACACAGGTTGTGTTGTCTTCTTATCTTCACAAGACATGAACAATTTTGCTAAGAAAAATCTGAAAGATTTAGTTTTATTTTATTTTATTTATTTTACATTTGCTAACTGGAAAAGTCCGACTGGATACAGGTCCATTTTCAGCGAAAGCTTAGGGAGAAAAGCTCCAAATGTACAAAAACAAGTGTAAATACAGTGAAATTATTACAGTGAGTTATCACAAAACTGAGATTTGTTTAACAATATGTACACACAGGTACATGTTTTTCTCACATATACACAGCAAAGGTTGGAAGCAAGTAGCTGAGAAAGAAATAGTTAAAGATTTCATCTGAAAAAGGAAAACACATATATTAAAGGTGGTTATCATACATGGAGTAGTGTTAACTTTAAATCTTTCCAGTAGGTGGGTGATTGATATACAAAATTTTAAACAGAGAGTCAGAGTTTTATTCCTGTAATGAGGTTCTCATTCATACCTCTCAACCTCTCAATGCAAGAAACCTGGACAATGACTGACAAAATGGAGGGACAAAGGCCCAAAAATAGGGACATATTTTAAATATTACTCTTATATACTTAGAAAGTTGCTAGAGTGACATGATTTGTTTTAACATACATTTTCTGAAGGATTTGAAGTCTGAAACACAAATGTATGTTATTATTTAGTCTTTGGATCATCCTAGTAATTTGTCAGAAAAACACAGATTTTATGAGTAACAGACTATAATATGAGCCAAAAATTTGGACAGTCTGCGAAAATCTGTACAGTTGAGAGGTATGTTCTCATTTATGAATTATGTTTGAGTGGGGGTTAGTCAGGGTTTGTGCAGGGACAAAGCCACTGCATTTTTATGCATTTCATAAGGGATTTTTTGACTTGGGATAAGGAGGGGTCAGTGGTGAGTTCAGCAGGAAGTAGGTTCCAGTTTTTACCAGCAGAGTTGGAGAATAGTGATTCACCAGCTGAATTGTTGGTTTTAACAGTCTGCACTAGTAATTTTTTGGAAGAGTGAAGGGATTTTAGGTTACTGTAGGGGATAATAATATTTTTCAGTATGGGTGTACTGTCTGGTTGGTAAAGGATTTTGTGAATAACTATTAGTTGGTTATATTGCAGTTGATAGGGTAGTTCAAGCCAGTCTAATGACTGAAGGTTAAGGCAGTGATGGGTTCTATAAGCTGATCCTGTGGCAAATCTGGCAATGTTATTGTAGCACCTAGTTAATTTATTGAGGTTTGATTTGCTTAGGTTTACGAAGATGGGTGAGGCATAAAGAAGGGTTGATAGCAGATGTGTATGCACAATAACAGTTCTAGCAGATGGGGTTAGGAATGGTTTAATCCTGTATAAACAGCCTAATTTTTTATCAACTGTTTTAATAGTTTTGTCTATGTGAGCATCAAACTTGAGGTTGTTGTCGACAATCACTCCTAGTAATTTAGTACTAGGTTCTGGGGAAATTATGGTACCATTGTTAGATATTATGGTGAGAGATGGTGAGGAGACCTTGCAAGTGGGGGAGAAGAGTAATAGTTTGGTTTTATTTGGGTTTAATATAGTTGGCGACCAGTGAGCCAGTTCTCTACTTTGTTGAAAGTGATTTGGGACAAGGATTGTAAATCTGTGGGGGAGGTGGCACAGCAGATTAGGGTTGAGTTATCTGCATACTGAATACAAGTTGCATCAGGGATGACTTTGTACAGGTCATTAATGAATATGGAGAATAGGAGGGGACCCAATATAGATCCCTGTGGGACTCCAAGGGTGACTGGTAAAAGGGACGATAGGTTATTCTTCCATAGTACAGCTTGTTGTCTGTCACTTATGTAAGAATGAAACCAGGTAATTGCTAGGTTATCTATGGAGAGTGATTTTAATGTGTTTAAGAGTAGCTGGTGAGTTACCATATCAAATGCCTTGGATAGGTCAAGGAAGAGGGCTAAGGAGAGCTTGTTTTCATTACGGTTTTGATTTATTGTATGGGAGATGGAGAGAAGGGCTGAGGTTGTACTATGACACAGTCTAAATCCGTGCTTGCAGGGTGCTAGGAGAGTGTTTTGATTCAGATAGGCAAGAAATTTCTTGTGGATACATTTTCCATTATTTTAGCCAAGGGAGACAGAATGGCTATAGGCCTATAATTTGAAAGTTCAGTGGAATCTCCCCCTTTATGAAGAGGAACAATGTGGGAGATTTTCCAGATGTGGGGGATATAGGCTTCGTGGATAGTTCTATTGATTAAAATTGATATGGGGTATGCTATTTCATTAGCGCCTTTTTGGAGATATTCTGCAGGTAGTAGGTCTGCTGAAAGGGTGGTGGGTTTCAGTTTTTTAAGCAGGGACTTAATAAAAGATGTTGGTACTTGATCAAGCTTAAAGGGGATCTTATTATCAGGTGTGGGGTTGATGGTACTTGGGGTATAGGGAGATAGCTTACTGGCTAGGGATTGCACAGTTTCTGTAAAGAAAGTGTTAAAGGTGTTAGCAACAATTTTAGGAGGTTGTTGGAGAGTAGTTAAGGGGGTTGGGGTAGTTGATTGGCCTGAGTGGAGAAGTTTGTTTATGCGTGACCTGAATTTTTGTGGTTGATTTTGGTGCTTTTGTTGCAGATTACAGTAGTAATTCTTTTTGTCTAGCATAATAGACTTCTTTGCATCATTTCTCAGCTGTTTATATATAACGTGGTCTTTTGGGGACTTAGTGATTCTCCAGGAGGTCCATGCTTTGTTTCTGCTAATAATGTTTTGCCTTGTATCATTGGACAGCCATGGTGCTACTTTGTTATTGGTTCTGATAGTGCGTGGGGGAGCATGGTTATCCAGGATAGCAAGAAATGTAGAGTTAAAGTATGAGACCACTTAATCTAGTGGAAGTAGCCATAAGATGGACCAGTCACATGTGTTAAGTTCTGTTCTGTCAAGATAGTATCCAAGTTGTTTGTTGAGATCCAAGGTATAGAGTTTTCAGGAAAGAAAATGGGGATATGGATAGTTTGAATTAAAGTACACTTGGATGCCACTTTAGGCATAAGAGAAAGATTGGTTCTGAAAGAAACCCTGTCAGATACCCTTCTTACAGTGGTCAGAGTAATCAGTAAAACTGTTTTTCATGATAAGAACCTCGAGTCAGCCAGGTTAGCTGGTTCAAATAGAGCATGTGTTAGCTTCTCTAACACAAAATTAGATCCCAAGGAGGAGTCACTGATTTTCTTGGAGGCCTCATATGCAAAACCATTTCCAAAAGCATCTTAACATGAGAATGGATTGAATGAAGAGGATCCATGGGCAGACAGGATGAAGTGGCCAATAAATGAACCTGAATGGAGAAGTACAAAAGGCTATAGGATAGTAACTCACACAAATATTGTTAAAACCAGAGTACAACTAGCCCTGAATGAGTGTCGGTTATGTTGTTGGTACCAATTACAAAACCTTTTCCATTTGCCAACATATGATTTGCTATTAGCAGGCTTTCATGCATGTGCACAGTAAATACATGCCTAAAGTGAATTAAGACTCTATCATCCAGGCAGTCAAACGTAGTTGATTGGGGTCAGGGCAAATCAAACATCCCTGATCTTGTGTGAGTAGATCCAGTCTGTGAGGAAGCTTATAGTAATTGCTCCTGGTCATTTCCAAAAGAAGGGAAAACCACTGTTGCCTGGGTCAGAAGGGAGTCACTTCAATTATCTTGGGGGATTCCTTCTGAATCTTCATAAGTACTCTGGATATAAGTGGAAAGGGTGGACAAGCATACAGGAACATTCCTGTCCAAGGAAAAGAAAAAACATCTGTTTTTCAGTACTTCTTACATGGAGTTCTGAAGTGGAATCTTGCTATCTGATTGTTCAGAGAGGATGCAGACAGGTCCACTTGAGGAACTTCCTACAGATGGATCAAATCTTGCAAGATTCCCTGATCTAGTTTCCATTCATAAGGGTCTATCTTTGTGCTGCTCAACTTGACTGTCACACAGTTTTGCTCTGACAGAATGTAGGATGCCTGTAGAGTGAGATTGTGCCATGAAGTTATATCCCAAACTAACATGACTAGCCCGCAAAGAGGGTATGACCAAGTTCCACCTTGCTTGTTGATGTACAACATGACTGTGGGATTGTCTGTAATAACTTGAAGAGGTCCCAGGGATGAAAGATGATTCAGAGAGTTAAGTGATTGGATCAGGGCAAGCATCTCTTTTACATTTATGTGCTTGTATCTGTCGTCGCTGTCCCATGCATCTTGCACTTTTAACCCACCTGAAACTGCTCCCCAAGTACATTCTGAGGCACCTGTAACTCCTTTAGAGTAGGGAGGGAGAAGGGGAGACAAAGATTTAAGTATATTTCCTATTTCATCCAAATTACTTTCCTTCTGACAAACATCAGCACTGGGATTTGAAAGGACAAAGGATGTTGCTGCTGGGAACAAACAGACTTCAAATGCCATTATATCTTTCTCATGTGGAGTCTTAGGGGTATCATAAATGCCCTGAGACACACAGTTCTGAGGTATTCCCTCACAGTGACCAAAATCTGAGTGGAAAACCTTAAAAGCAGATCTACAGATTGATTTTTTTCCCTGTGGAAGAAAAGCTCTTTGAACTGAGATGTCCAGCTAACATACCAGGAACACAATCTAGTGTAAAGGAGTCAAAAAAGACTTTGGGATGTTCTCTCAGAATCCCATTTTGTGTAAGAGATTGCTCTCTCCCAACTGAGAAATTCCTGACACTTTGAAAAAGACTCTGCAAAGACAGATAAGTCATCTAAATAAGGAAAAATGGAGTCTATATTATAACATCGAAGTTCAAAAACTTTGAATGTTATAATATCGAACCCAGTAGAGCGAACGCTTGAAATAGCAAGGCTGCAGAACACCGAATACTTTCCTAGGGAAAGTATTCAGTGGGCCGTTTCTGCAGCTTCACTATTTCCTCAACTGTGGAGTGAAGGTTATGGACCGGATTAAGGTAAGTGTGTAAATGAAGGTGAGTATGCGATTGGGCATGGGATAGGTGAGTTAGGGTTAGGGCGCGGGTCAGGTAAATGTGAGATTGTGTGGACGTGAGGGTTAGGGTGGGGTAGGTGAGTTAGGGTTAGGGAGCGGGTAAGGTAAGTGTGCGATAGTTAGGGACCTTAGGGTTAGGGTTGGCTTAAGGCAAGTGGATAGCTAGTGGTGTATGTCTGGTTTAGTGTGGGGTTTTGTGCAGTGTATGTGTGTGGATTATTTATTTTGGTGTGCTTGAGTTGTGTGTATGTTTGTCGGAACAGCAATTTTTTTCCCTGGGAAAAAAATTGCTATTCTGACTGTTCGGTTTTCTGGTGTTTCGGTTGAATGGGGCCGATATTATAACATTCGATGTTTTTAGACTTTGATGTTATAATATAGACCCAGAAAAATTTGGATACCCTGGAGCCTGCGATGAGCTATAGCTGAAGCTAGATACTTTGTGAAAATTCCTGGTGCAGTGGATAGTCCGAAAAGTAATGCAAAGAAGTGATAATATGATACAGACACACAGAACCTTAAGAAATGTCTGAGGTCTGGATGAATGGGGATGTGATGATAAACATCTTTTAAATCTGGAAAAACTGGGAAACTTGAACAAGCAAGAAGATGCACAGGTTGTGAAGGGACAGCATTTTGAATTGGGGCACTATCGCAAACAGGTTTAGAAAATAAAAATCCAGAACTGGTCTCCAAGTATTTGCTTTCTTTGACACTAAAAGCATCTTTGAATAAAAGCATTTTCTCACCTGGGAAGGAGGAACTGGTTCTATCACTCAATGGAGAATAGGTGCTGAAGGTCAGGGGAAAATAAAACAGCCTGGTCCAATGGAAGAGAGATACCCCCCCTGGAAATGAGGAATTTAGTAACACTACTATCTGTAATCTTGATGAATAATCTTTAGAACCCATTTGTCTGAAATTATCTGTTTCCAAAAAGCAGTGTGAAGATTAAGACTTTCTGGAAGGAAAAATGGATGGGGTGGGTGGGGTTGGATGGGTGAGACAAGGTCCCTTAAACAGTCATTCTGACTTGGCCTTTACTTTGGTTTTTGGAGGGGATCCTGAATTCTTTTTGCAACCCTCTTGCCATTTCTTCTTAAAACAAAGTTATATACTTACCATAATGATAGATCTGTGTTGTCTCATTTTCATCCAGTTCAATGTTTTGGTTGTCAGATTGAAAATCTGAGATAGCAGCCATTTCTACTTGATAATGGAAAAACTGGATCCTTGGTGAAAAAGTTCTGAAAGATAATCCAATATTGATGGAAGAGGAGCAGAGAAAGAGTAAACTCTCTTTGACGAGGCCCAGACAGAAAATCCTCTCCACTTACTTTTATAAATCTTTTTGGTTGACTGTTTTTGTGAAAAAGTAATAATGTGAATCATCGGAGAGGAAAGCCTAACATCGCTGGCTATCATTAAAACTGCAGAAATCATGCAGTTAATTTAGGGTTTGTAGATCTAGCAGAGGCATCCTGGAAAGGTGTCTCAGAAGATCTGGACTGGGATCTAGCACCGAGGGTGGGTGCATCATATGAGGCCAAATTAAGGGAAGTCAAACTTGCTGGGGCTAGAATGAAACAATGAGGATCATCTTGGTCTTATACCTTGTGGCTTTCTGAATTAATTTTGTCTGGAGTGGTATTGGTGGGAAAGCACAGAGGAGGCATAGAGCATCTCTCAGTGAGTGTCTCTGTAGAAGTATAAGGGCAAAATAATTGCTGCACTTGTTGTTTTGGTATAAGGCAAAAAGGTCGCAGCAAGGTTGGCCCTAGTGTCTGAAAATGCCCACTACCATTGTTTGGTTGAGAGACCACTCATGAGGCAATAGAATCAACCTACTCAGTTTGTCTGCTAGTACATTTCTCATTCTGTGTATGTGCATTGCTATTAAAAAGCTATGGGAAGACATTGCCCATTGCCATACTCTTATTGTCTTCTGGCAAAGGGGTATTATTGTGTTCCTCCTTGTTTAGTGATGTACCAAACCACAGATATACTGTCCATCAAGATGGAGAACACACCTTTGGGTAGGTAGTCCTGAAAAGCCTGCAACATTAGCAGGACCACTCTCATCTCCAAAATATTGATGTGAAGGTTGGCTTCTACAGGTGACTAAGGGCCTTGACCCATCTTCCCTTCAAAATACACCCACCCCCATCCTAGAAGTGAAGCATCCATGGTTACTGTGTCCTGAAGAACTGGTGGACAAAAAGGTCTCCCCTTTGTGACTGAAGGAGAAGTTATCTATCACTTTATATAATTTCTGCAAATTTGTGTGAGATGAATTTTGATATGTAGGGGATGAAGACTCTGAGACTACTGAACTGACTGAGTCCATTGTAACACTCTTAAGTGGTATTTTGCTAGTGGAACTAAGGTGAAAGAACAGATCACCAGATCTAACAGACATAGAATCAACCTTGCCTGTGGACAGGAATGCTGGATTATCTGAAAAGCTATTGGCCTGAAGGACAATACTCCTGCTGCTGGGAGTTTGGCAATTTGAAGAGCTGTGTTGATATGATATCCTATAAATAATATCTCCTGTGTGGGAAGTAGCTGTCCTTTTGTGTAATTCACTGTGACCCCTTAAGAGATATGTAAGGTGCAGCAGTGTAGTCTGTTGTAGCAGTAGATCCCTTGAAGTGGCAGTTAGGATCCTATAGATATGGGAAGACCTGAATCCCTTGCAGTTGGAGATGAGCTGCCACCACTGCCATAATCTTAGTGAAAACCTGGGTGGCTGTGGTGAGATCGAATTGCAATGCTCTGAACTGAAAATTATTGGCCCCTAGCCAGAAATGGTGAAATCTACTGGAGCATCTCTAAATCTTTATATAACAGTAGATGTCCTGAAGATCTATACAGCATATCTAATCGTCCTTCCTCAAAAGAGGCCATGTGGACTGTACCATGGCCATCCAGAACTTTGTCTGACAAATTGATTGAGGTGGCTGAGGTACAAAATTGGCCTGAAATCCCCTATTTTCTTTGGAACTAAGAACATGGAGTAGACTCAGGATCCAAACTGGTCTAGAGAGACCTGTTGAATGACTCTTTTTTTTCTAACAACTTTGAAAGTTCTGTTGTTGCAGATTACAATTGACTGGGTGGAGAAATGGATTCCTACAGTAGACAGAGTCTTACCATCTTGCTCACCCTAGTAAGCATCTCTTTATCATTTGGTCCAAATAGTGTGGATCCATCTAAAGGAGCATTAATAAAAGACACCTTGAAGGGTTCTGCAAAGTTGCATAGTCAGTGCCAGGCATGGAGACACATGGTGCTCTTGCTGTACCATCTGCTGCACTGGATAGCAGGCACATAGCAACATTACAGGTAGATTGTAGGGTAGACAATTGTGTGTCCACTGTTTTTTGAACATTCAAAGGCAAATTGGCAAATTACCCAAGATGAATTTAGAAATCTCCTTGGTCAAGCCCCTCTGCAAATTAGTCAAATTTGCAAGGTTGTTCAGTGCTCTGAATGCAAAGGTCACTGAAGCATAAGCCCATTTCTCTAGTCTGTCCAGAACCCCTGATTCTGTTAGGGGGATGGGCAGAAGAACTCTATTTGTCAATTCTTTCTTCATGGCTGCTGCTACTACTATGGCATATACTGGGGGTCTTTTCATCTAGTATTTCCTACTTTTTGGAGTTACTAAGATCTTGTCTATTTTTTGGAGGATAGGCTCTATGACATCAGGGTCCTTCCATGCCCTCTGTGCCATAAAATCTATAACTGCATCTGGGAGGGGGCCACCCAGGATGCAGATGAGCAATTTCCAAAAGCTTCAAGGAACACAGATTTGTCTGAGGAAGGTGTTTCAGTGGACCAACCCGCCTCCCTTCTGCTACAGTCATTCACTCTGCATAAAGGAGGAACTTTCACAGACCCAGGAAATCACAGACCCATAAGTTCAACCAGCTGATTATGCAAAGACATGGAAAGACTTATCATGGAGCTAATCAATCAGGACATAGGAAAGCTCCAAACGCTGGACCCATCTCAGTTTGGATTTCTCAAGGGCAAGTCATGCTTATTCAACCTGGTGTATTTTTGAAAAGAACACTAAATTGATGGATGAAGGCAAAATGGTACACACCACATACCTTGACCTGGCCAAAGTTTTTGAGATAATTCCCCCACTGAGGCATACTAGAAAAACTAAATAAACTGAGAATAAACCACTATGTCACCCGCTGGATTTCCAAATGGCTCACAGATAGGATGCAGGAAATCAAAATAGGGGAAGTTACCTCTACAAAGAGACACGTCACCAGTGAAGTCTCCCAGGGTTCTGTGATGGAACATCTCCTTTAACTTTTCTGAAGTAAAAAGAAACAACAAAGGGCTTTGGATGACTAAGTTTGCAGATGATTGCAAGCTAGAAGTCAATCAATCCACAAATGACTTTACCATCCTGCAGGAAGGTTTGTCCCAAATAATTATCTGGTGCCAAAATCATGGACTTAAACTAAATTCCAAAAAAAAAAAAACAAAAAAAAAACCCGCATTATTGTATCCTTTGTGAAGTCATCTATCCCAGGGAAGTACCATATTGACTATACACCCCTGAGAGTTAAATCATTGTTTGTGAGGGATTTACTGCACAACATCAAGTCAAATAGCATCAGAAATACATGGTCTACAGATATAAACCTCTTCTGCGACATCAACAGAATGGTTTGGAGGGACAGATATATCACACAGAGGGTACAGCTGCTCTGGAACAGACTTAAGTTTATCCCTGTCCATATTCAAGACCAACTTGGATCTATGGATGGGAAACAGAAAATGTACCACAGGACTGACCCTGTATTACTAAATGCACAGAAGAAAACTTACAGGGATCCTCCCTGAAGAAGTTCAACTACTGTTGGAATTTATTGTCAGTAATAAATTAATTCAGTAAGTTTGGATAACAATACATTCTGGAAATGTTAAACCTGTGATTCATTATTCCTTTTTATAACTACTTCAAAACAACATAGTTACTGAAATTACATTCACATTATTATTATGCATTACTTTCTTCCTTTTATAACATAAAGACATAATGATTTTGAAAAAAATATAAAGTTGATTTTCTAAAATAAACACTACTTTAAGTAGTAATAGCTGTAAGTTTCTATGCAGTAACATTGGCACCATATTATATGGAACTAGTTCTAAAATGTTTGCCAGGCTAATAGTAATAGTAATTACTTAGTTCTAATAAATCAATTTATCACTAAAAGAAACAGCGGAAATACACTATGGGTGGTGATAGATCTGCAGGATTTATTTTTAAAAAAAGAAATTAGTCTATTTAAAGTGTATTGGTGCCATCATGGTATGTGATGTAGTAAATGCTATGATCATTTCCACCCTAACATTCCTAATATGTGATCCAGTTCTTAATTAAAAAAAAAACTTTGTAAAATTTTTGCTAAGGTTACACTCTGCATGATGCCAGCATACATGTACCCAAGCATGGGCACTAGTGCATCTATTAAAGTCTGTAAGCACATTCCCACAATATTCTTATCTGGAATCACAAGGGAATAAGTTCAACTGATGTTGATATAGGGAAATATAATTGTATGAAGCATGCAATAAAAACAGGGGCAGATATATTTTGACCAGGAACCACGAACCAAAGAAAACAATCCGCAAATGGGCACAGTGAACTGACTGTAACTACACACACCAAGGAGTACCAAACCAGCTTCAAGTAAATTCAGATTCAGAAATACAATTTATTCGAACTGATTGCTTTCATCTATTGTAACATAGACTTCATCAGAGTTAATACACTAAGTGAAATGAGATCAATTTATACCTTACAATTAATTGATCACATGATAACATACCACCATAAAAGTCTTAAAGTCATATAACCCCCTACATGTACATAAATCACTACAAAATAATTAAAACATATAAACTTTGAAGCTTTACTTAAAATCAAACTAAATATGATCTCAATTTTAAAATACTGGCAATTGACACCTGGTCATTAAGTCCAGGAAACTTACAAGCATCCAATTTAAGTTGCCAAATTAGTTCTTTTGCCTCTAAAAGGTCTTCCCACGGGCCTCCCCTTGGGTTAGTCACCACACAATCAAGGCCAAAGAACTGAAAACTATGATCAGGATTACCTACAATGTGTTTAGCAAGGGAATTATTCAAGTTGTTTTTCCTAATACTTAAACAATGTTCATAAATTTGTTCCCATATTTTCCTTTTAGTTTTGCCTACGTAAAAACTAAAGCATTTTAAACATTTAGCAAGGTAAATTACCCCTACGGTGTTACAATTGCAAGGGAACGTATGTCTAATAATATTCCCATTGATGTAAACGTTGTCCGCTACTAGCATATACTTACAATGTCCACACCTTCCACACCTTGTTGTACCTGATTTTCTGGAAGACCTAATTTTCCAAAGGTTGTCACCACTTTCTAATAAATTCTTCATGGTATACCCCTTCTTATACACTACTACTGGTCTATCACATATTTTATCTAATACCCCAGTGAAGCAGGAAAAAATTCCCCAATTCTTTTCTAATATATTTCTAATATGGGTGTCCTCAGCATAGAATTGTATAATCAAACTTGAGGCAAAGTGTTTGTCACCCGTTTTCTTCCTGTTAGAGACTTCCTCAATGTTCAAACCCTGGGTTTTTACCAAAGGGCAAATAGTTCCATCTTTCCTTTCCTGTTCAATACCATCTCTTACTTTCACCACTAAATTGTTAGGATAACCTCTGTTCTCAAACATTCTACCCAACAACTCCCACTCGTCCATAAACATATTGTCATTAGATTGCCACTCTCATAAACTGCCCCTTACTATCCCTTTTTTTGGTGATAGGGGTGACAGCTATTAAAATTTAGTAAACAATTACTATATCTGGGTTTCCTATAAATTGTAGTTTCAAAGCTTTTCCTTTCATAGTCCTTAAAAACCCTTACATCTAGGTAACTTATAGTATCAACATCATAGTTGCATGTAAATTTCAAAAATGATGTAGTGGAGTTGAGGTATTCAATAAAGGGTGAAATGTTGTCAATATGTTCTTCCCAAATGATAAAAATATCATCCAGGTACCTGGAATACATTTTCCAGGGAGGGATGGAAAATTTGTTGAATAGAAATAGTTTTTCCCATTGTATTAATATATTTGCAAATATGGGGCGCAAGACACCCCCATTGCTACCCCCTTGTTTTGATGGAAGTATTGTCCATCTATAAATACAAAGTTGTACTGTAACACCACCTCCATCAAAGAATTTAATACAAAGACCTCATCATTATCAAATTGTCCAGTGTCAATAAGAAAGTCATTAAACCAAATAAGCCCCACTTAGTGCGGTATCACATTATATAACTCTGTCACATCAATGGTCAAAAATGTCAGATTTTCAGAAAACGGAACATCCCTAATCTTTAGTAAAAAATCCCAAGAGTCTTTGCATAGGTAATTAATGTTCAAAACTACATCTTTAAGTTTGTAATCAATAAATTTAGCCAGAGGGTGAGTCTTTGAACAACTGGCATTAACTATGGGCCTCATAGGTGGATCACTTATATTTTTGTGTATCTTTGGGATACCAAAAATAGATGGCACTAAAGGGTGCTTCACTTGCAAAAAATCATATAAAGTGCCATCAATTTGGCCCTGATCAAACAAATCTTTGAGCAAATAATCAATTTTTTGTAAGCCAGAGAAGATGTTTCCTCATAAAGGTCACCCTCAAACAGATAGTTATTGTGCATTATGACTACCCCACCTCCTTTATCAGGCTTCATAGTATGGACATTTTTGTCCTTAATTAACCTATGCAAAAAGTTCCACCTCTGTTTCATTTAAGTTAAATACAATTTTAGGGGTTTTATTTGCCAACAATACTCTAATGTCCTGTTCAACTAACTTTTCAAAACATATTAGTGGCAATGGAAGAATTGGGTTAAACACACTCCTTCTCCTTAAGGTGTCAACCTGTTCATTAGCAACATCTTTTTCAAAAATGAGTCTAAAGTTCAGCTTTCTGAGAAACAGCTTTAAGTCAATCAACAAGTGTTCAATTGTGGCATAGTTCGTTGGCACAAAAGTAAACCCTTTAGAAAATAAATCAGCATAGTTTTCACCATAATTGTTGTTTGTAAAGTTGTAAAGAAAAAAGTCACCTTGTAAATTAGAACAAATTCTCGGTAAAACATTCACTCCACTATCCTCATTATTAGGGAACGAATTTACGAACATTGTTTAAGTATTAGGAAAAACAACTTGAATAATTCCCTTGCTAAACACATTGTAGGTAAACCTGATCATAGTTTTCAGTACTTTGGCCTTGATAGTGTGGTGACTAACCCAAGGGGAGGTCTGTGGGAAGACCTTTTAGAGGGAAAAGAACTAATTTAGCAACTTAAATTGGATGCTTGTAAGTTTCCTGGACTTAATGACCAGGTGTCAATTGCCAGTATTTTAAAATTGAGATCATATTTAGTTTGATTTTAAGTAAAGCTTCAAAGTTTATATGTTTTAATTATTTTGTAGTGATTTATGTACATGTGGGGGGTTATATGACTTTAAGACTTTTATGGTGGTATTTTATCATGTGATCAATTAATTGTAAGGTATAAATTGAGCTCATTTCACCTAAAGTATTAACTCTGATGAAGTCTATGTTACAATAGATGAAAGTGCTCAGGTCGAATAAATTGTATTTCTGAATCTGAATTTACTTGAAGTGGTTACAGTCAGTTCACTGTGCCCATTTGCAGATATATTTTGAATTACAGAACAGACAATACATCACAGTGCTGTAGGCACATGCTATAGTGTGAAAGGTAAGCGAGTTATGTCTGAAAAAAAACTAACACTTGCACAGCATATACAACTATAGAAGTGCATCTAACGTGAATGCATTAATTAAAACTAAAGCTATTCAGCAAATAAAAGCTCATTTAAAATAGATCTATTCTGAAGACTCCATGATAGCAAAAAAATATATACAATTATGTTACTGATAAAATAAAAAGTCAGTTATGCACTGGATCCATAGTGACTATAAAGAGTATAGTGTCAGGCAGTAACTCCATGGCTGACCTGTTTTATCTCGAGTTTGCAAGATATACTAAGACTTATTTTGTACTATCTTTTCATAAAATTACAATTTTAAACACTGAAACTGCTAGTATATCTGAAGCTTGGGTCAGTATAGCTTTAAATCAAGCCAAAGATAGCAGCACAATAGGTCTTTGCAATACTCCTGCTGCTGTCATAATTAACCCTAAGACTTCCTTAATAAAACCATCGGGCTATATGGCCCCCTTTAAGGTGAACAGAGTCCCAATTTAAAAAAGAGATTCTAAAACTTTATTAACAACTAAAGCTGCATCAGTCTGATATGCATTTTTGTCAAATACTTCAGTACATCTTGGAAACAGTTCTGACTGCTGCCAGCTTATATTCACCAGTCTTGTAACAAAAAGAAGCATATTTTTCCCAAACTGACTAAGTTTAGTTTCAATAAATTTTCAAGTATGTCTGTTGATCTTGTTCTTCCCACAGACGTGTTATGTATAGATTGAAAATGCCTCTGACATTATTCTCTATGATGTTACAGTTAAGAGCTATAAAAAGATTAAGTTTATTTCCAACATGATAGACTTATGTATAAAAATACTTATCACAACACCAGATTTTCAAGGAGTGATCACTCTAGCAGTAAACTGTAATGTTTTTATATTTCCTGTCTTATCTGTCTTCACTCCTGACTAGAGACTTCCCTAGCTCTGCCTTTGTCCCTCTGAAAGCCAGTGCTGGTTTCATAGTAGTATGCTTTCAAACAGTGGTTGGTGTGCAAGATTCCTATTCTTAGGAGCTTCCTTCAGTTCTATAAGCTTCATAAGGACTCAAATGGACCTATGATTGTTGTATGTTATTTTTTAAACTGAAAACAAAGTGTGATTATAATGACAAATTACTGACTGAAAAAAGTATGGTAAAGAACGAAAGAAAGAAAAAAAAACTATTAATAAATTTATGGAAGGGGAGTGGAAGGAAGGTACCTTTACTGCTACAGTGACCACTCCTCAAAGCTCTACTTTTATGGTAAGTATTCTTATACACAACTGTACTAACTTATTTGGGGTGGGTTATTATAACTGTAAATCACAGCATTTGGATACATTTCCAAGCAGTACTATTATGCCCACAGAAAGGGGTAGTCAATGGTTCCTTTGAAATATAGCCATAGTAAAAGCTGTCCTACCCTTAGACTGCACATCTAGCTTGTGATATGTGAAGGTGTTGGATACTAGGCTATAATACACATCTAGCTTGTGATTTGTGAAGGTGTTGGATACTAGGCTATAATGCAGCTTCTAAACCACCCTGTTTAAAAAGCTATACAATATGCTAATCATTTAGAATTAATCTGTTTATCTACTGGTAGGCCTTCCTTGATTGATCTTTCTCATATCACTACTCCTTGTATAGTATCTCAGCTGCCATTAACACCCAACAGATACAGACAATGCTCTCAATCATTTGATTGTTTACAAAACATGTCAACGCAGGGACAGTATTTGCAACTGAATGGGTTGACTAAAAGTCATTACAGGAATTTATTTTGGTAAGGAATATGTATTTATTTTAAATACCACTCTCATGTTTGTTTATTAGATGACAGCTTGTAATGCTAACATCTTTTTTTGTCAGAAGTAGCAGTAATCAGAAAACGTATTTCCCTTACAAGGTACTTCAATTTTGCTGAGTCTTCTGGATCAAAGGGAGATACTTCTCATTTATAAAGTTCTAATCCCAAGGAAGAAAGATTTATCTTCTTGGTGTTCTTAAGAGAAGGAGTCTCTTTAAGAGACACTTTTAGGGAAGAATGAGTTGTGATTATTAGGATTATTGGAAGGCCAACATAACTGCAGAAAAAAAATGAACTTTGCCAGACCAATAAGCTACATTCAAGTCAAATAAATAGTTAAAAGTAATCAAGAAATATTGGTATATGACACTGTAAAAGATCAAGGCCATGCTAACGGAGTTTTCAGATTAGGATCCAGTAGCCTGATTCTTCTTGATAGCCATGGTGATAGAGAAATCAGGCTTATTAGAGGTGGAAACCAATGATGAGTGGGCCAAAGGAAATCTATTAAAATTAGGCTGATCTTTCCTGTTTGGTTTTAAATAAAACTGTCTGAATTAAGAAGAAAAGAAGACATACATCAATGTCTAATTCCACTGAAAGAAAAAGGCATATGTTTTGTGAAGTATAATGAATGTAGAAAGTTTCTGATTTGCTTGTCATCATAGGTGGCAAAAATACCCACCACAGCAGGAAAATATATCTATGTTTTAGAGACCCTATATTTGTGTAATTTGATGAAAAATGTATGGATCCAGCCTCTATTCCTGAGCCAAAGATTTATTCCTCTTCAAAACATCCACTAGATGATTTTTATAAACCTAGAAAGTGAGCTGTTAGCTATTGTAGATTCTGATGCAAAGCCTTTCCAACCCCAACCCTAACCTGTCTCTGCAAAGCTGAAAAGATTTGGTTCCTCTATTCTTGTCTACATACCATATCACTGCAATATTGTCTTTGCAGTGCTGCAGTTGGAACTGCTGAATATTGCCCTGGAAGCCTGTCAGACTTGTAAACAATGTTCATCTCCTTCATATAGATATGAAGTGATTTCTTCTACTAAGATAAGCTGTCTTGAACTGATAACTTGTTGAAGTGCGCTTCGCAAGCATAATCCAAAGAGTCTATGGTCAGACTTTTCTCTTTAGCGGAAGTAATATAATATATATGGACACTGTCCATGTTTGTCTGTGATAGGTATTCCACTTTATTCTGTGGGACAGAAGTTATAATGTTGCAAGAATATATAAATTGACTCCAAATGTTTCTTGGATGTCACAGTGTTTCCCTCATATTTAATTTTGCTTGAGAGACCTGGAGAATGGTTGAAATATACTGAAACTGCTCTTTTATCCTTCTTAAATACTGTTAGTCAAAGCAAAAACAAGGGTCTCTCCACCACTGCTATTCTGTTAGACCTATCTAAGGCCTTTGATACCATCTCTCACACCCTCCTTTTACAAAGGTTGGCTAATATGAATATGGCAAAGAACACATTAAAATAGTTCAAAAGTTATCTATCTAATTGACAACAAGCAGTAAAATGGTTCCAAGTAGTTTTTATTTTTCTACTCCTTAATATAGGTGTTAAACAAGGCTCAATATTTAGACCAATTCTGGTTGACATATTTGTAACTGACATGCATGCCAAGATTCCACATGCCACATTAGCACTGTATGCTGATGATTCCACTGTTATCTGTACTGATAACCCTCTTAATCATTTGCAGCATTCCATACAGCTTAACATTTAAAGCCTAGAACATGGGCCTAAAGTCTCAAATCTTTTATTAAATGTCAATAAAACTAAACTGCAGATGTTTGGTTCTGGCAACATCTCTATTATTTCTCAAAATAACTGCCAACTGAACAAGTCTGCCATGCCAAATGTTTAAGTATAGTCATAAGTATCCTTCAAGAAACATACTATGTAACCTCAAAAAACACACAAAATGTTGGGAATGTTATATAAATCAGCCCTACCTAACTAAAACAGCACAACTACATAAACATCAAACTCTGTTAAACCTACATTACTTTAGCCATCCTCTATTCTTACTAATATTTCAAAAACTCATCTACATAAGTTGTAATAAATGTACAATAAAAATGTAAAATATGCTACTAATGTCCACAAGAAATCTTAACATTTTAAAGCATTTCTTAAGATTACTTGGATGGCACTAAAACATCTTTTAGCATTTAACTAGTAAGAAAAACACACTTAAAATTCTATATGAACACAGTAGATGCCCACCCATCTCTAATTTACTTCCAAAATATATACCTGGCAGAGACATAAGACCCCAGACCTAAAACCTCCTAGAAGTTGTCAAATCAAACAACCTGTTCATGTGGCCAAATTGTGAAATTCCACCCCCCTGACCTTAGATTCAAAAAATCAACCTAGCTTCTACTTGAACCTACACTACTACCTGAATTTCATCTGCATCTTAAACCCCTAACCATCCTAATTTCTCCCTCTCATCTTCTGTTTTCCTTAACTACTATAATACCTATATTCTTAAACTTATGTTTAACTGTTGCCATATATTGTCCATGTATTAGTTTGTAACCGTCACTAACAATATTTTCTAGATATGTACATATGTATTTTATAATTGTTTTGTATATGCATTCAGGAATGTCTGTGCACAGATGATTTTTTTTACTCACTTGTATAACTGTGTAGTGTTTCTCTAGGGTCCTCCACTGAAAATGGTCTTTTAGCTCGGTTGGATTATTCCCAGTCAACAAATAGAAATCAATAAATAGATAAATAAGTATCGCAGTTATTCTAGAAACTTTTAGTAGTTTGACTTGTTTTGAGAAAAGTCTAACAGGACTGACAACATTTCGGTTTGATTATTCTTAGCTGGAAAGACTTTCATTTAAATTAAGTTTATTACTACTCATAGAAAAAAAATCACTGTTGTCAGTGGAGTCACCGAACACTACAATTTACTGCTCTTCCCAGAAAAGCAAATATATAATGGGATGGCTTAACTGATGTGCTAAATCAGTTGTTCTTTTTTAGCCACTATTAAACAATCACCTACATAAACAATGATATGATGTGCTTCCTGTGGTCTGCAAACACTGGTGCTAAAGATTTGGAAAGTACTGTGAGAGGAGTAAACACTTCAAAAGGCAAAAATAAAAAAATGGAACTGATTATAAGCCCTCTGAAATGTGGGTTTTTAAAAAGATTTCATTGGAATGAGAAAATATGCATTTCAACATCTTCCACGTCAAGTGCAACCATGTAAGAATATTAAACTATGAAATAAAATAAAGCCTCCAAAGTAATCATCTGATTCCTCATTTTAATTTGCATTTATGAAAATATTCAGCATGGTAATTTTAGAAACAGGCTTGATGCGTTGCTTTCTGCTGGAACAACAACTAGTCAGGACTAAAACCATGCTCTTTTTGAATGGAAGATGTGTTTTGGATAGTTTCTTTGCCAAACGCTGATCCATCAACTGAAGGGCTAAGTACAATTGATGTGATGGAGTGTGTGATGCTGTTACTATGGTTTCTGAACAAGTTACATAGCATAACACTGTTGATTTGTTTACCACAGTCATTCGTTTGCATTTATCTGTTGCTAGGCAAAAGGCAGCTTAGGAGAGTGGTATGCACAAGGATGTTGTGACAACCTGACACTCCTCCTGTTAAGCTGGACATCTGCAAGGCTATTGATATCCACCACAGGTCATACATACAACAGGTTCTCCTAAGCTCTGGAAAAGAAGAATTGTCAGTCAGCCATTTCATCCTAGCCCCCTGGTCCTTCATACTATATGTCAGTTTTTTTAACTCTGGTCATCAGTGGCACACATGGCACCATGCCACTGTGCCATCAGATCAGTGCAACTTTGCTGTTTATTTTTGACCTACAAACTTCCAACACCAGCAATAAAGGAAAAGAAAAAGTCTGCATTTTACTGCCAAAGCTATATAAGCAGTATTACACCTGTAGCTCCAGTAAAAGCATAAGACACACAAACACACACACACACACACACACACACACACACACACACACACACACACACACACACACACACACACACACACACACAATGTTCCCAAAATATAGCACTGCTTTGATGTTTCCAAGCACTGAGGGAACTCTCATGCTTACACACAGATAAAAGGGATTTGTTTATACACACACACTGACACTGTGACATTTGGCAGCAACAATTGGACCCTTTTCACACACCAGGGAGTCAGGGAGAAATGTTAGTAGTCTTTACTACTTCTTTTTGACCTACAACCTTCCTCCCCTGAAAGAATCAAAAAAGGAAAAATCCCTGCCTATTATTGTTATTGAAGCATAAGCAGTACAGCTGGAAGCTCTAGTACAAAGAAAAATCACACCCACACACCCACACTCACAGATATATACACACATTACACACACACACACACACACACACACACACACACACACACACACACACACCTGCGTGCGCGCATGTGTGCACGTGCACATTATCTCTACTGATATAGCCAGTAACATTGTCTTGGTGTTTTCAGGCAATGCAGGGAACTGGCAAGCAGTGACAAATTACTTCTGGTCAAGGAAAAATAAAAGAAACACACACCAGATAAATAGAACGTGTTTCAATATGTGCAGACTGGCATGGATACATTCAGTACCCACTCCCAAACACAACACAGAAAATAAAGCATATCTCTTTCACATACTAACAGTTCCTGTAGACATAGGTGCCGGAAGCTGCTGAAGAAAAAGGGCAATTTTTTAAAATTATTTACTACCACAACATAGGTTCACTTGGAGGATATTTTAAGCTTATCCAATTCCATTTTGGTGCTTGAATTAACATTTTCTGATTGGTCTTACCTATCCCATGGCTGACAATTGAATATTAGCCCTAGTGAGAATAACTGTGATCATACCATAGATCATTTGATAGGACCCATGTAAGGGATGCAGCATTTAGGAACACTCTCTATCCATTACTGGCATGACGGGCAATCCTGGAGTACATTTTCTATTACCCATCCTTAGATCCAAGTTGCATTTGAATATGAGCGGATGGATAGTCTGTTCTGGAACAGTGGTAGCCTCTGTGATAAATATCCATCTCTCCACAACATTCAGTTTAGATACCTGGACTGAGCCTTTCTGATGCCATATGACTTGCTAATGTTCAGTAGGTTCATCTGTATTAGGACATAGAATGCCTTAAATGCCAGACACATCACCTCTAAGCACTCTGTAGGATACTGAGTATAGTAATAAATCTTTGAGGTTGTCCATGCAAAACTTATTGTTTAGGACTTACTTGTATCCTTTTAGTAAGGTATCTCTGAAGGTAGTCCAATTGTTGCATGGGGCTGGACAGATACATGCCAAAGTGGGCATTATACAAAATGATCGACCTAATGACAGCTTTGTAAAGGGGACAACAACATCTCTAGATCTAGTCATAATCAATTTGTTTATAAGCTGTACAATATAGAAAGACTTTCTTATGACTCTGGGCACATGTTGGTCCTACAGAAAGGCCTCACTGAGACAGATTCCTGGTGTCAAAGCCATGGCCTCAAGCTCAATGCCAAAAAGTGCAGTATCATCCCCTTTGGTAAAAACTCTGTACCCATGAACTACCACATAGGCAGCAATCTACTTAACACCGAATGCGTGATAAGAGACTTTGGGACCCAGGTGGACAGTAGTCTCTCCTTTGATAGTCACATCACCACAGTAGTCAGGAAGTCCTTCTACGTGGCACACCTAATCATAACAGGGTTCTCATCCAGGAAAAAAGAGGTCATTGTTCCCCTCTACTCGTCACTCATTAGACCCATTATAGAGTACAACGCCCCTTTTGGAATGTACCTCACAAGACATCTGCAGCAGCTGGAAAGGCCACAGAAGTACCTCACAAAGAGGATTACTGGCCTCAAACAAATGCCCTACACTGGCCGCCTCAAAAACTCCAGCTTTACTCCGTAGCATATCGCCTACTCGAGGTGATCTCTGCCTAACATATAAAGCTATGTCAAACCCAGAGCTGTTGGACATGCTACACCTAAAGAAATCCCAATCCCTCCAAGCTACATGCTCTAGGGACCTAAACCTTGTCACCACAATAAACAGGACACGCTGGAGGGATAGATTCCTGTCCCAGAGACTTCCTATACTCTGGAACAAGCTACCCATCTATGTCAAGCAAAGTTCTTCATTAGCACTCTTCAAGAAAAATCTTAATGAGTGGATGGGAAGTAGGAAATACACCCTGGGGATCACTTCTGTGTCTCTGCTGGACAGTGGCACAGGAAAATAACTTTCTTGGGTGGCGTAAGCTATGGTACCTTGCTGGCTAGGCTTGCGTAGGCCCTTGGGCCAATAGCCTAGTACCTACCTATGAACCTATAAAATGTTAAGTCACTGTACACACAAGTTCCCAAATTCCAAACAATTGGGTCAGTTCTCAGAGCGCATTGTCATGATTTTGACACCAATTATTATTTGGGACAAACCTTCCTGCATGATGGTTAAGCCATTTGAGGATTCAATAGCTGCTCCTAGCTTGCAGTCATCTCAAACTTAGCCAGCCAAAGCCTTTGGTATTTCTTTTTACTTTTGAGATGTACATGCCAAACAGAAAAAGTCTAAGCACCGAACCACAGGGGACTCCATTGGTGACTGGTCTCTTCCTCTCTTTTGATCTTCTGCATCCTTTGAGCAAGTTGGCAATCCAACTAGTGATGTAAGTGCTTGCTCCTACATTATTCATCTTTTGTACTACACCTGAGTAGGGGATTGTGTTAAAAGGCTTGGTCAGGTCAAGGTAATGTGGTGTGAACTGTTTTACCTTCATCCATTGCTTTGGTAACAAGAGTAAAGCTTAAAATGTACCAGTGATTTTGAGCCTTTCACACTTTCCTCTGGGCTGTTTTCAAACACATTTTTAGGGCCATACATACATGTATGCATTCTTTGATTCACCTTCCTGATTGTATTAAATTATATTCCTTGTATAATACAGCACCAGTTGTTAGAATGTGTTTTAAATTTGTAGTTTTGAACAGTCTTCTTGTAAGCAATGAAACAAAATGTATGAACCAATAATGACAAAACTACCCATTTCAGAAAATTTCAACCATAAAAGGCCACTCAAACTTCTGTCATTACAATCCACCAATATCAGTAAATATGCAAAATCTCTGCAGAAGTAAGTCATCTAAATAATTCCACATGAAAGGGATCTCTAACTAATGAAGAGGTTGCTGCTAGGAAACAACTTTATATTTCATTGTTTCATCCACAAATAAAGTGGCCGTTGGCCTTGAAGAATAAATTGCCTATGTTACATTAAAAAATGATAAGCTGGTAATATTGCAATAAGGAATGGATGGCAAACTGATAACAGGTTCATAGTTACTAGGTAACTCCTCCAAAGGAGGACATTCACAGGACTTCAGCATCCACTCCCTTTAAAGTACAACACAGTACAGTATCAGTGATCCATCTGCATACTGAGGGAGTAGAACCCACAGCCTTCTGCATCAAAAGTAAGGCTACTACCTGTTGTGCTACTAACAATGCAAACAGACTTGGAATAAGGAGCACTAAACTTCTGTTCTCCTGAAGCTCTCAGCTCCTTGTAAAAAATGTTATTTATTTAACATTTGTTTACCGGAAAAGTCTGACTTGAAACAAAGCCAATTTTCAGCAGCGGACCAGAGAGAAATGCTTCAGACACATCTCTTTGTAACATGGGAGGAAACCCACACAAACACAGGGGAGACATACAGACTCCACACAGAAGGCACCCCAGCCAAGAATTGGACCAAAGAATCTCTTGCTGTGAGACAACAACACTATGACTGCACCACTGAACCATCGACATAACACAAGTAAAGCTCTCAATTTCACAGTAGAAGAAATCTGGAAAAAGTCAAAATTTATTTGGGGGGGACAAAGGTCTAAAAGCAGGGACACATTTTAAATATTGCTTGTATAATCTTAGAAAGTTGCTACAATAGTGTTTTGTGTTACCATGTGTTTCCTAAAAAGATAAGAAGACTGAAACTTTAAGGGCTATCATTATTTAGTGAATTCCATTCTCACTGATTTGCCAGAAAACCACAAATTTTAAGAGGAACAGACCAAAAGTATGAGCCAAATATTCTGTGAAAATCTAAACAGTTGAGAGCTGACTCAACTTCCTGAATTAGAAGTGGTGGTATGGGTAGAGAACACACACACACACACACACACACACACACACACACACACACACACACACACACACACACACACACACACACACACACCAGTACCTTCCTTGCAGGCAGCTAAACGGACCATATAAAAAAAGACGTTATGTACCTTCCATAACGTTCCATGTTAGTTGTCCTTCATCTCGCCTTCCTTCTTGCTCAATGGGTTCAGAGCCGATTCTCGGCTCCAACTTGGCCACTTTCTATAGCTTGAGAGTTCTTTACTGGCTAGTGGCTACCCCTTATCCCAGAATGCCCAGCGTCAGCTACCCAGATGTCATTTGAGATAGCTCACACTAGACATAATCATAGAAGATAATCCATTATTATTAAACCTGGATATACAGTAAATTGTCATGGTTTGCCTGGGAAGCAACTAAGAACAAAACAAGTTAGCCAGTGAAACCATTGAAAAACTCCTCTCAAGGAGGGAGGGACGCAAGAAGGAAGGCGAGATGAAGGACAACTAACATGGAACGTTATGGTAGGTACATAACGTCTTTATGTTAAGTTGTCCAATCTCGCGTTCATTCTTGCTGGATGGGACAGCGTCCCTAGCACCTCAATCCTGAGTGGCTCATTGGAACAGACTCTTCAGAAAACCGTAGAACCAAAGGAAGCCCTGCCCCGGGAGACCACATCTACTTTGTAATGAGAAATGAATGTGTGAGGATCTGCCCAAGTAGCTGCTGCACGAATTGAATCTATGAGCAATCTAGATTGAAAAGCTACTGAAGTAGCTACTGGCCTGGTTGAATGACCTTTGGGTCTTGCTGGAAGATCTTTTTGATGCAAATGGTAAGTATAGGCAATGGTGTTTGATAACCATTTTGACAAGGTTACTTTAGAAACTAGAAGGCCTTGTTTGTTGTTAGCAAATGAAAGGAACAACTGATCTGATTTTCTCAGCTCTTTAGTTCTATGGAGACAGAAATGTAGTTGTCTATGCACATCCAATTGGTGTAATCTGTATTCTGCCTTGTTGGAATGATTAGGGAAAAAGACAGGAAGTTCAATGGATTGATTCAAATTGTGCTCTGAACAAAAAAGATGGGTTGGTTCTCAGAGAATCTCTGTCTTTGTGAAAAAGCAGGTATGGAGGGCAAACACATAGGGCATAGAGTTCTGAAACATGTCTGGCAGAAGTAATAGCAACTAGGAAGAGAGTTTTCCAAGAGAGAAATTTCAAAGAACATGATGCTGCTGGTTCAAAGGGTGGCAGTATCAAGGAGGCCAGAACCAAATTGAAATCCCAAGGTGGAAGGGGCTCTTTCACTGGAGGTCTAAGTAGAGATGTACCTCTGATGAAGGCCTTACAGAGTTTGTGAGACATTAACCTTGAGTTAAAAACTCTGATGTGAAAATTTGAAATGACAGCTAGTTGTACTCTGATTGTAGCAGCAGCTGTACCAGATCGAAACAGTTCTGCTAAGAAATCCAAAATGTTGTGTGCAGTAGCCATAAAAGGATCTAAATTCCTGGATTCTGCCCAGTAACAGAAGCTTTTCCATTTACTAGCATAAACTTTCCTTGTAGTTGTCTTATGGGAGGAAACAATAATATCACGCACTGCTGGGGAAATATTGGGGAGCCTGGCTAAGATTGGAAGTGGAGTAACCAAGCTTTGAGCTTCAGAGATTGGAGGGATTGGTGTAAACCACCTGATTAAAGAATCAAGAGGTCTGGCACTGGGTCCAGAACCCAAGGCTGGGCTAGAAGGTGGGGGGTGAAGAAACGGAAACCAAATCTGTCGAGGCCAATAAGGGGCAATGAGGATCATCTTGCAACCCAACGATTTTGCTTTCTGAATGATTTTTGGAATTAGGGGGAAGGTGGGAAATGCATAAATGAGTCCCTGAGGCCAATCGTGGACTAGAGCGCCCCTGGGTGTCTGACCTGGAGGAGGAACAAGAGAGAAGTAGCTGCTGCATTTGTTGTAGAGGGGAGAGGCAAAGAGATCGCAGCAAGGCTGGCCCCATTTACAGAAAATAAGATCCACAATTTCCTGTTTCAGAGACCACTCGTGTGGCATGAGGATAGCCCTGCTGAGCCTGTTCGCTATTACACTGGATTTCCCAGGGATATGCATTGCTGTCAGAAAACGTTGGGAGGAAATCACCCATTGCCACAGTCTGAGGGCCTCTCAGCACAAGGGGTAAGACCTGGCTCCACCAAGTTTGTTGATGTACCAAATCACTGACATATTGTCCATCTGTATTGCAATAGTCCCGGCAGGGAGAGAGTCTTGAAGAGCTTGCAATGCTAGGAGCACCACTCTCATCTCCAGGATGTTGATGTGCAAGTGGCACTCGTGAGATTGCTACGTGCCTTGGATTGTCTTCCCTAGATAATGCCCCTCCACCCTATCAGGGAAGCGTCCGTGGTCACTGTGGCAACTGGATGGGATTCCATGAAAGGTCTGCCCTGAGTCACTAGCAGGGAGACCATCCACTAGGAAAGGTGTCTTTTGCAAGATTCCATAATTAGCATCATGCGAGACATGGGTAATTCCTGGAAGGATCATTGTGTGAAAAGAAGCCACTGAAGGATTCTCATGTGAAAGCATGCTAAGGGAACTAGAAGAATGGCTGCTGCCATGGACCCCAGAGCTTGAAGGACATATTTTACTTGAATTCTTTTGCTCCTCAGAAGAAGTGACACTTGTTGTCGAATAATGGAAACTCTTTCCTGAGGCAATTTTACAATCATTTTTCTTATGTCTAGCTCTGCTCCTTTGTATGTAATAGATTGACAGGGCAACAGGACAGATTTTTCGAAGTTTATTGTGATACCTAGTTGAGCACAGGTTGTGGTAGTGTAATCCCATGGCTCTATAAGTTTTTGCTTGGTGGTAGCAGTGAGGAGCCAGTCATCTAGATAAGGAAACACTTGGAATCCTAGACATCTCAGGTGAGCTGTAACTACTGCCATGCATTTGGTGAACACCCTGGGGTCTGTGGTGAGACCAAAGGGCAGAGCTCTGAATTGGAAATGACTGGCCCCTAGCCAGAAGTGTAGAAATCTCCTGGACCATCTGTCCATTTTTATATGATAGCATGCATCCTAAAGATCTATGGAGCACATCCAATTGTCCTGACCCAGAAAGGGGAGAATGGACTGCAGTGTTGCCATCCAGAACTTTTCTTTTTGTACAGATTTGTTTAATCTGTTGAGATCCAGAATTGGTCTCCAGTCCCCTGTCTTTTTGGGCACTAAAAAGAATCTTGAGTAAGTTCTGGATCCTACTGGGTCTGCGGGGACTTCCTGGATGGCTCTTTTTTCTAGCAGTCTTGAAACTTCGGTGACTGCCTGATCCCTTAGATTGGGTGGAACATCTGGGATGGATTTTTTTGAAACGAGGGGGTTGATGGAAGGGAATTTTGTAACCTCTGGATATAATAGATAGTACCCATTTGTCTTTTGTAATATTTTGCCAGGCGATTGGGTAAAATAACAGCCTTCCCCCGACTGCCTCCAGAGTTGAGCAGTCGGGCACCCCTTCAGGGATGCTGATAGGGTTTGGAAGAGAATGTATCTCTGTCACCCTGATTTTGTGGACCTCCTCTGCCATGAGGGCAGTGTCTGCCATTGTTATTGTTTTCCCCCTCTGCCCCTGGGGGAAAAATCACCATGTGCATCAGGCAAGGGTCCTTGGGATTTTCAAAACCACATCTTTCCAACCTTCTGACCCTTTGGATATGGTCTGGTAGGAGTGGAAAAATGGACTCCCACATCAGAGAGCATCTTGCCTTCCTACTGGCACCTGATAAGCATTTCTTTCACTTGAGGCCCAAAGAGAGAGGAGCCATTAAAGGGGGTATTGGTGAAGGACGCACTGAAAAGTTCTGCAAACTGACACAGCTTCTGCCAAGAATGTCTCCTAAGAGTCACTTCTGTTCCTGCAGCTCTGCTCACTCCATCGGCTACATATGAAATAAGCCTCATGGAGGAGTCGACTTCTGAATTTAAAGTCGCCAGCTGGGTAGCTACCTTGGGCTGAAGCTCCCTCAACTGTGGGATCTTGTAGGGTATCTCTAAGCTCTTTTATGAGATCCCTCTGAAGTCTAGTAAAATGGGAAGGATAGTTCAGGGACCTAAGGGAGAAGGTCGCTGATGAAAACATTCGCTTCCCATATCTGTCCATCATACAAGACTCTTTGTTCGGTGGATGGACATATGAGTAGGTTTCAGCTAACTCTCTCTTTGTGACTGCTGCTAACATCATGGCATCTGGAGGAGGAGCAAAGGTTGTCACAGGCACCGAAGGGGACAGAGCTGATGGGACTGATAGTGGGGCCGTCTGTGAGGACAGCACTCTCTGCATGACCTCGAAAGTGTCACAGTCTCAACACAAAGAGGGCTCCAGCTCCGAAGAGACAGGAATCCCACTCTGCGCCGAGGGTGACGGCTCCGAGGCCAATGTGGGAGCCGAGCTCAACTGAGCCAACGCTCCGAGAGGGAGAGCAAGGTCGGACAAGGGTCCGATGCCACTTCCCCCCTAGGAGCCGATGAGAGAGCTTCAGCGCCCAGATACCTCAATGGAAATAAGAACTGAGGTAAGCGGAGCCAACATCAGAGCTGAAGAGGATTTCAACGGCACCGAAGGAACCACTACCGGAACATCCATGGACTCTGGCTCTGAACTAAGCACAGTTGGAGGAGGAATCGATATCGAAGCGGAGGGAGCCAAGGCCTGTTGAGGCGGGCTCAAAAGCATTTTTACAAGGGCCTGTGACTTCAGCAACCTACTGACCACTCTCTCCATGTCCTGATCCGATAACCTCGAGGATCGAGAGGAGTGGGAAGATGAGCAATGACTGGCTTTGCTCTGAAGTAAGGGTGATTGTGGCACCAAGCGAATCAGCTCCAATGGAGACCTAGCTCATTTGTGGCTCCAAGACAGCTCCGAGGTAACAGTTGAAGCCGACGCAGGAGTAGTCTTGTCTGTGCTAGAGGGCACCGACACACTTGGTCTGTCAAGCTCACAGGTCGGTTCCGAACATGGAGCCGACGGCTTGACAGACTTCAAAGATTTCAATGGCTGAGATGCTTAAGCCGGAGAATCCTGTATCAACAATCCACGGAGGATTAGCTTGTTTTTCCGCTCCTGTAGGACTCTTGGACTAAAGGCATGACAAATAGAGCAAGAGTCCTGCAGGTGCAGAGCCTCGAAGCAGTACACACAACTAGTGTGCCCATCTGTCAGACACATGAGGTTTTAACTTCCTTGGACATTTTGAGAAGTACCACAAAAAGACACACTACAATAATAAAAAAAATATATATTAATAAAAAAAAAACCTTAAAGGAGCGCCTCTAGCTTAAATGTCTGTCCTTAATGGGGGGGGGACTCTCTAACTTAAACAAGTTCAAGGAACAACAGAAAGCCTAACGACTAAGGGGCGACGGCCAACACAGCACACAAAATACAACAAAAGACAAGATAAGAGGTTTACGACTAAATAAACTTACAAACTACTATAACAAAGAAAGAATATACAAATTTTTCAAGTAAATTATTTAACTTTAAATAGAGAAAAAAAGTTATACTAAGCCTGAGCCAGTATTGACGCAACCTCGCAGCTAAAGTGGCAAACGCAATCTGGGTAGCTGACGCTGGGCATTCTGGGATAAGGGGTAGCCTCGAGCCAGTAAAGAGCTCTCGAGCTATGGAAAGTGGCCAAGTTGGAGCTGAGAATCAGCTCTGAACCCATCCGGCAAGAACAAAGGAGAAATTAGACAACTTAACATCAGTACCTTCCTTGCAGACAGCTAAACGGAGTACATAAAACAGTACCTTCCTTCCAGGGCTGACTCTGGCAGCTTTGTTTAAAAGTATAGTTTTTTCGCACACTTTCATTTTCAAATTTATATTAGTGTGCAAAGCAAGCATGAGTCCTCTGTTAGGTCCCCCCCCCCTGCATCTGTAAAAGTGGGGGGGGGGGGTGCTCCCACCCCTTCGCTCTATGGTTCTGGCGCCTATGCCTGTAGACACACTGGAGTCCTTATCCCTTTTATCCTACAGCTCTCCTTCAACAATCACAAGAAAAACAGACCAAAAGTATAAGCCAAATATTCTGTGAAAATCTAGACAGTTGAGAGCTGACTCAACTTCCTGAATTAGAAGTGGTGGTATGGGTAGAGAATACAGGCACCTGTACCTTAAGGTACAGGGTTTGAGCCTAGGTAAGGCATTTTACACATACACACACACACACACACACACACACACACACACACACACACACACACACACACACACACACACACACACCAGTACCTTCCTTGCATGCAGCTAAACACACACCAGTACCTTCCTTGCAGGCAGCTAAATGGAGCACATAAAACAGTACCTTCCTTGCAGGCAGCTAAATGGAGCACATAAAACAGTACCTTCTTTCCAGGGTTGACTATGGCAGCTGTGTTTAAAAATATTGTTTTTCCATGCACTTTCGTTTTCAAATTTACATTAGCGTGCAAAGCAAACATGAGTCCTCTGTTAGGGCCTCCTCCCTCTGCAGCTGTAAAAGTGAGGGGGTGCTCCCTCCCCCTTGCTCTATGGTTCAGACACCTACGCCTGTAGACACACTGGAGTCCTTACCCCTTTTATCCTACAGCTCTCCAACAATCACAAGAAAAATCAGTTTTACAGCCAATGTTACATAAAAAACTACAACAGGTGGCAGATTTAATAAAAGACTAAAAAAAAGAAGTTATATTCTTAGCATAACATTCCATCTGTGTTGGCGATCTTCATTCATTCTTTACTGTTGGGTTTTGGTTCCATCCTTGGAACCAACTCAGCCATTGTATTAATCTCACACCAGCCAGAAACTCTCAAGCTAAGGCTACCCATAGTGTCTCTCTTCCCTTCCCTTCAGATCAAGTTTTGTCCATAGAAATAAAAAAGTGGAAGCTTTGTCTGAGCAACTCCCCTACTACAAAACCAGGACTAGTCCTGAAGTCTTTGGAGGGGGTTGGGGGGTGGGATGTCAAGAATGAATGAAGATTGACAACAAAGATGGAATGTTTTGGTAAGAACATAACTTCTTTATCTGATGTTGCCAATCTTCATTCATTCTTGCCTGTTGAGACAGAGTCCCTAGCTACTTTATGTCCCAAGAGGCCCTATGGAAGGATATTCCTGAGCACCACAGAGCCAAAGGATGCTCTTCCCCTGGAGACATATTCAATTTGTAATGAGTGATAAAGGTATGAGGGGTAGCCCAAGTGGCTGCTGCGTAAATGTTATCCATGGAGGCTCTAGAATGAAAGGCCACTGAAGTGGAAACTGATCTAGTAGAATGAGTCTTGACTTTGGTTGATAGGTTTAGCTTATTTTGGTCATAAACAAAGATGATGCAATCTCTTAACCATTTCGATAAGCTAACTTTGGAAACTGGTTTGCCCAGTTGAGTACCTGAAAAAGATAGGAACAATTGGTCTGATTTCCTAAACAATTTTATTCTGTCCAGGTAAAAACATAATTGTCTGTGTACATCCAATAAATGTAAACAATATTCTCTGTTGTTTGAGAAGTTTGGAAAGAAAACTGGTAGGTTTATGGACTGATTAATATTTGAATCAGACACAACTTTAGGTAAAAAGAGGGGATTAGTTCTAAGTGATACTCTCTCTTTGTGAAAAATGATATATGGACGTTTCACACACAAAACCTATAATTCTGATATTCTCCTGGCTGATGTGATGGCTACCAGGAATGGGGTCTTCCAAGATAAAAATTTGATATCACAAGTGGCTGCTGGCTCAAAGGGTTGAATGGATCACACTTTGCAAGACTAACGTTAAATTCCAAGGTTCAATGGGTTCTTTGAAAGGTGGTTTCAAATGCATAACGCACTTTAGGAAGGTTTTGAGAAGGCAATGAGAGGTTAAGGAAAAGTCATCAAAGCCATTATGGAAATTTGAGATAGCAGCTAAATGAACTCTAATGGTAGAAGCTGAGGCTCCTGATTGGAATAAAGCTGATAGATATTCTAACACCTTATTAATCAAGGCTGAAAAAGGGTCAATTTCTTCTCCTTGAGACCAAAGTGCAAATGTGTTCTATTTACTGAGATAAAGGTTCCATGTCAATTGTTTATGAGAAGCCAAAAGTAACTTTTGTACTGAGGAAGAAAGATTATTCTGCCTTGAAATCACTAGAGATGGAGGTAAAAAGCCATCAGCTTTAGATTCTGTAGGTTGGAATGGACCAGTCCCCTGCAGATGAGACAACAGGTCTGGAGGTAGGTCCAGAGTCCACAAACAGTTACCTAGGTAAGGCCAGAGAAAGGGGAAATAAACTTGGCAGGACCAATAAGGGGAGATGAGGATCACTTTGCTTCTCAACTGTTGGGCTTTCTTTAAAGACCTGGGAATCAGAGGGAAGGGAGGAAAGGCGTAGAGTAGTCCCGGGGTCCAATTGTGTAGGAGAGCATCTCTCGGGGACTCCCCCCCCCAAGGGGGGGCAGGGCAAAGTAGCTGCTGCATATGTGGTTTATGGGAGATGCAAACAGGTCACAGCAAGGCTGACCCCATCAACAAAAGATATTCATCGCTATGTTGGGAGTGAGAGACCACTCTTGAGGCAGCAGGATACATCTGCTCAGTTTGTTCACAATCACGTTGGACTTCCCCAGAATGTGCTTTGCTATCAGAAAGCAGTTGGATGTGATCGTCCATTGCCACACTCTTTGGGCTTCCTGACATAAAGGGTAGGATCTGGTTCCTCTTTGCTGATGTACCAGACCACCGACATGTTGTCTGATTGGATAACAATTGTCCCCGAAGGGAAGGTAGACTGAAATGCTTGCAACACTAAGAACATCGCCCTTAGTTCTAGGATGTTGATATGCAAATTGGCCTCTAAGGGGGACCAAGTGCCTTGGACTGTGGTCACTATGGCCTTAGGCTAAGAGGAAGAAAGGGGAAACTCCATAATTCCTCTTCTGACTTCATCCACCAATTTAGATCATGCCTGCATTGGTTGGTTATTCAGACTGGGTAGAACACTGGATGTCTTAACAGAGACCAATGTGATGCCAGGAGCCATTGAAGCAGCCTCATGTGGTACCTTGCCAGGGGAACTAGAGTGATTGCCACTGCCATGGACCCTAAGAGTTGTAAGACTAAGTCAGCTGGGACTTTGTCTTGAGACAGTATCACTTGAAGCTGTGACCTCAATCTTTGTAGCCTGTGAAGAGGTAGAGCAGCCACACAGGATTTTGTGTTGAATGTCACTCTGATGAATTCTATACATTGTATGGGTGACAGCTTTGACTCATCCTTGTTTATTGAAATGCCTACGTACTCTGCAAGGTCTACAACAGAGTCCAATGCATGAAGCAGTAGATGCTTGGTGGGGGAGGTGAGGAGCCGGTCATCTAGATACGGAAGCATATGGAACCCTTGTAGCCTTAAGTGAGCTGCTACCACTGCCTTTTATTTGGTGAACACCCTAGGGGTTGTGGTAATACCAAAGAGCAGTGCTCAAAATTGAAAGTGACTGGCTCCCAGCCAGAAGCGGAGGTATCTTCTAGAGTGCGTGTCCATTTTTTATGTGGTAATACACGCCCTGAAGATCTATAGAGCACATCCAATCATCTTTTTCCAGAAATGGAAGGATAGACTGCACCATGACCATCCGGAATTTTGTATGTCGAACAAACTTGTTCAAGACACTGAGGTCTAGAACTGGCCTCCAGACCCCTATCTTTTTTGGCACTAAAAATCCGGATCCTATTTGGTCTGGTGGGACTGTTTGGATTTTTTGAAGCAGCTTTTGAATTTATCATGATGCTGTATCCCACTGACTGGGTGGAACATTGGGGATTCACCTTTAAGGTCTTGGGCAAAGGCTGAAGGGAATATGGTAACTTCTGGTAACTATCATCTGCACCCAGGAATCTGATGTTATTGAGTGCCAGACTAAGTGGTGCAGTGAGAATCTTCCCCCGACTGTCTCCAGAGGTAGGCAATCGGGCCGCTGCCCAGATGCACAGGTAGGGTTGTCCAGAGAAAGAATCTCTGGAACACTGATTACATGAACTCCCTCTGCCATGAGAGGGGCATCTTTCTGAAGAGTTTCCCCCTCTGCCCCTGGGGGGGGGGACTTACCACGTGTGTCCCAAAAAGGCCCTTGGGACATTCTGAACCACATCTTTCCACTCCTTTGATTCCTGGAATAAGGCCATTGAGGAGTAGAAAAACACATGCCCCTGCAGAAAAGGTCTTTCCATCCTTTTCACACCTGGCTAATGTATCTCTGACTTTCGGGCCAAACAGCGAGGTAGTATCAACTGGAACATTGACAAAGGAAGATTTGAAAGGGTCTGGGAAGTCACATAAATGCATCCAGGTGTGACGCCTAATGGCAACCCCTGTACCTGCTGCCCTGGTCGTCCCTTCAGCTGTGTGTGCAATACACTGCATGGAAGAGTTGAATATCAATTCTAGGGTGGCAAGCTGGGAGGCAACCTTATTGCATATCTCATCAGACACTGCTATGCCAAGGTCCTCGAAAGCTCAGTAATCAGGTCCCTTTGAAGACAGGTGAAATATTCCAAGAAATTCAATGACCGTATGGCAAAGGTCATTGAAGCATAGATCCACTTCCCAAATCTGTCCATCATTTGAGATTCTTGGTTTGGAGGATGGACAGCAGGACTCTCCTCTGCAAGTTCCTTTTTTGTGGCAGCCGCCACCACCATAGCATCTACCACTAAACCTTTGGACCAGTGGGGTTGGTCTTCTGGTGCAGTGAGAATTTTGTCTACTCTCTGGGGAATTGGCAATATAGTGTCAGGGGCCTTCCAAGCACACTGCATGATGAGTTTGACCAATTCATCGACAGGTGGAGTCACGCAGGAAGTAAAAGGTCAGGCACGTAAAGCCTGCAAGAAAACAGATTCATCAGAGGAAGGGTTAGTGGGCTTCCAATCACCTCTCTGTTTCAAGATTTCCAGAATGTCTCTGTAGAGCAGACCTTGGCTCAGGATGGGAAGGAGGTCCTAGAGGGGGCTGGAAGACCTCTGGCTGCTAAGAGCTGATCCACTAACCTAATTACATCAAGCTCTGGAAGGCTCTTGGTCGAATGAATAGATATCCCTGAGGGCAATTCTGGACATTCAATGAAGGGACTCAACTGTTGACCATAAAAAGGGTCAGTAGATGGGGAGTACCTAGTCCTGGGTAAGGATTTGATGTTCGGCCCAGTGGTCAGCAGACCAACTGTGTTGGAGGGGAAGTGATGGGTATGATTGAGAAAACTATTGTTGGTGCCGAGAGGGTCATAGTTACCGATAAAGGGGTCGGTACCGAGATAACATTTGTCGGTTTCATAATAGTTGTTAGAACCATGGAGGGTGTTGTAGGCTTCGGCACTGAAATGGTTGCCGGTGTCAATTTTGAATGTTTAGGCTTCAGTTCAAAGAAGAAACTGGCCTTTAGAGGATTTTGAATCAAGGGATTTAGGAGATGCTGGAACAGAGTGGCTCCTCTTTTTAGATTCTTTCTTGGGAGACCTTGACATCTCCACCTCAGACAAAGCTCATTAAAAGGGCATTTTAACAGCCCCTTGAGGATGAATTTTTTGCACCTCTTAATAAGGGTCTGAGCACTAAAACATTTGCAGAGTTCACAAGGTGGCTGGATTTCTAACTGTGGCACACCGAAACAATACACACAAGAAAGATGCCCGTCCAAGTTGGGCATTTTTCTGCCACATTCATCACACTGCTTAAACCCAGTTGTACCTTTCTGTTTTTCTGCCATGCTGTAGTTGAATATAAAGTACATACAGCCAAAAACTCTGTCGCACACACAATCAGTAGAGAGAAAGACAAAAAAGAGATTTTTTTTTTTAAGGGATTGTACCAACAATGGTAATGAAGAGAATACCCAGAAGGGGTAAAGAAGGGGAAAAGAGGGGAATACCAATAATGGTATTACAGAATTACCAGAGGTAAGAGGGAAAGGAGGGGTCTATACCAATGATGGTAAAGAGAGAATACCAAAAGGAAAAAGGGAAGAAATATAACACTCACACTGAAGAAAAAATACAGTAATCAGGAAAAAGAAGCTTATCGACAAGTTTAAAGATAAGAACAAGCCTAAATAAGGTATTTATGAAGAAAAAAATAGCACTTAGAAGAGCACGGCTGACACATCCTAAAACACTATGCATCAAACGAGATCTGAATAGAACAGAAGAGAGGCACTATGGGTAGCCTTAGCTCAAGAGTTTCTGGCTGGCACGAGCTTAATACAATGGCCGAATCGGTTCCAAGGACGGAACCAAAACCCAACAGTCAAGAATGAATGAAGATTGACAACATCAGATCACATGCTTTTTGATTACATTTGAGCAGTAACACTGCTAAGAAAAGCTGAGTTTCACAGAAACAATCATGAAACTGCCTGAAGCCACCCAGCTGGTAATGCTGACAGAAATGGCTGTAGAACTTGTTCACCTTCCACACTTATTCTCCAAACAAATAATGCACCAAAATATGTGGAAAGAAGATGGTTCATTAAATGTAGACAAAATGATCTCTCTTCTTACAAAAACAAGACATGGACTGGCTAACCATGACATGGTACTGGTTGAGGGGAGGTTGAATGAAAAGTGATGTTAATAACATGTTGCACTTCTGGTTTCTAAAGTCCATTCATTGTAATGCAATAGGGAAGGTAATAATCTAAAATTAAATGCACCAGTGCTACAAACCTCACAACTCAGCTGATGAAGTCCTGATTTTTTGAACTGAGTGCACTAAACTTTGTAATATATTTTCTTTATTTATTTCAGTACCTTGTGGAATTCTTGAGAGTTGAGTCATGTGGCTTGTGGCACTGATGCATTTCCTTTTGGTTCTTAGATTCTAGACAGTGGAAGCGTGTGTTTGTGGGATGGTAATAATCTTCATTGTACAACTACAGTACTAGTGATATTATTACCCTGGTGGAGTCCTAGATAAGGAAAAGTATCCCCCCCCCCCCAAATTGGCTTTATACTGATTTTAAAATTAAAAAAAGATACAGTAAAACCAACTTATCTTGCCAGTGATTATTAAATAATTCCTTTTCACATGCCTCTGAGATTAAAAATTTGTGGCAGTCTGAAAACATGAGTGTTTGTCAGCAAAACTAAGCTTGTTAAGGTGATTGCAAAAGACAGAGTAATGAATAAGTTGAATGTTTTTTTTTAAGGTTGATGAAGATAAATTTTGTCAGCAGGTTATAATCCATGTTAGCAAAAATTTTGTTTGTAGCAAGGAAGCTATCAGTAGCGTTACAGAAGTCAGGATGAAATCCATGCTTCTTTATTGAAATGTACCTGGCATGTAAACAAGCTAGTTGTAGAGTTGTTTTTCTTGGCTCCTACTAATGGCATAATAGAAATAAGCCTGGAGTAATCAGATTGATAAAACTAAACCTTTTGGGGAAGGTAAAAATAGTAATCACATTGATAAGACTGAATATTTTGGAAGAGGTAGAAACAGTAGAAGCTTTTATTGTCAAAATTCCAAAAAGATAAAACTATAATGAGGAAAAGGGATAAAGCTTGGAAAAATATCATAATACTAAAACCCAATCAAATTATCAAGTATGCAAACAATTGCAAAATCACACCATGAAAAAAAATATATAAAATGATAAAAACAAGTTACTTCACACCACCCAGGCAGAACCATCACAACAATCATAAAAATTATGGGCAATCAAGAATAAACTTTTAAAACCTGGAAAAATAACCCAACCAAGCCCACTCCTAAATGACACTGACATTTATTTATTTACAAACTTGCAATTTATTATTGCTACATCAGCACTTCTGAAAAATATGCCCAGTGACCCCATGAGTACTCTACAACTGAAAACCAACCACCACTAAACATTTCACTAGAACCTGTTCTGACTAAACTAATTCAGAGGCGTCTCTGAAAGTTAAAACCTACAACTTCAGCAGCTGATCTACTTCCTGATGAGTACTTTTAGCTTGTTACTGATGCTACAACTTATTCTTTATTTATACTGATCAATAGGTTCAAAGCAGAGGCCTATGTTCCCAAATCTGAGAAAAAAAAAACATTATATACTGACCATAACTCTGCATCTGTGTTGTCTGTTTCATCTTTCCTCAACTGATTAGACTGATGGAGCTCAGATCTAACTTTGGATCCGGCTTTGGACACTTTGTTAGACTTTAGGCTCTGTAGCTTGAACTCCTCCCCTTGCCTATAATCCCCTCTTCTCCTTAGTTACCACAGATCAAGTTTGACCTCTATTCAGCTAACTAATATGTATCAAAGAATAACCAACTATTAACATACCCTGAAAAAGTGGTATAACAACTATAGGCCAAAGATAGAGAAGGAGAAGGAGACTGGAGCTTATGCAGCAAGAATGACAGGGAAAACCCCCTCAAGACATACTAGGAGATTATGAAATATGAAGGGAATGGAGGGTGATAAGTTGAGGAAGGATGAAAACGGATGACACAGATGCAGAGTTATGATAAGTACACAACTTTAATATCTCATGTTGTCTTTTTCATCCGCCCTTCAACTGATGGGACAAAGTCTACAGCTACAGTAACGCTAGGTGGTTCTTAAGAACGGATATTCCACAGTAAAATGGAACCAAATGCTGCCCTATATCTAGATAAGATGTCCAATTTGTAATAAGTTATAAAGGTATGAGCAGTGGACCATATAGCAGCTGCACAAATGTAATCAAAGGAAGCTCTGAACCAAATGACAGATGATGTGGTCATAGATCTAGTGGAATGGGCTTTAGGTGGTTTCAGCAATGACAATCCTTTGGTCTTTTAGACAAAATCAATGTAATCAGTCAGACATTCTAGCCAAGGTTACTTTAGATACTGCTCTGTCCAATTTAGCCTTGGAAAGGGAAACAAACAGCTGTTCTGATTTCCTGAAATCTTTAGTTCTGTGAATATAGAATCCAAGTTGTTTATGAACATTCAGCAGGTGCAGTATGTATTCTCCCTTGTTGGAATAATTTGGGAAGAAAACAAGTAGACTGATTAATATTTGTCTCTGACACAACCTTAGGCAGAAAGGAAGAGTTAGTCTGAAGGGATACTCTCTCCTTATGAAAAATTAGGTATGGTGGCTTGGAAGAAAGAGCCTGGAGTTTTGATACCCATCTAGCTTTTGCAATGGTGACCAGGAAAAGAGTTTTCCATGACAAAAACATTGACTGAAGGCATGAAGAGAGGTTTAGTCAAAGCTTAAAGAAGAAATGTTAAATTCCATAGAGGAATGAAGTCCTTAATAGGGGGCTAGAGTAAAAGGGTACCCTTGAGAAAAGCCTTACACATCTTCAGATAGGCCAAAGAAGAATGTTTTTTTGCCTAAGTGAAAATCTGAAATGGCAGCAAGCTGCACTTTAATTGTCAAATAACTAGCTCTATTATTGAAAATGGAAGGGAAGAAGTAGACAGCATCTTGTAATAGGTGCTGAAAGGGAGTCTAATTATCTCTGAAAGGCCCAAATAAAAAATCTTTTCCACTTGTTCTTAAAAATCTTCCTGGTAGAAACTTTTTGGAGTGATGTAAAGATGTAATTAACTGGAGAAGAAATCCTTGATTTTCTAACCATTACTGGAAGTGAAGAAACTATGTGGTCAACTTGAGGGATCGAATGTCCATGTGTGGAAATCTGGATGGATGAGACAGAAGATCTTGAGAAGGATCCAGCACACATGGAGGGTGGACTAGATGAGGCCACAGGAAAGGGCACCACACGTGATGTGGCCAGAATGGAGCAATGAGGATTACCTTGCTCTTCCACTGAAATGCTTTCTGGAGAAACTTGGGGGTGAAAGGAAATGTGTATAGAAGACAGGGGATCTAACTGTGAATCAGAGAGTCTCTTAGTGACTCTCCCTCTACAAGTATCAAGGCAAAGTACCTGCTGCACTTGTAATTGAGGGGAGAGGCAAAGAGGTCATAGCACAATTAGCTCCAGTGGTGAAAAATCATTTCCACCACTGATTAAGACACCATTTGTACAGAAGCAAAATGGTCTTGCTCAGTCTGTCTGCTAGTACTTTGGACTTCCCCAGAATATGCATTATCAACAGAAAGCATCTGGAAGACATCAACCATTTCCACACTCTCATTGCATCTCAACATAGTCGGTAGGATGAGGTTCCTCCTATTTATTGATGTACCATAATGCCGACATGTTGTCCATCTGAAAAGCAACCATCGCTAGAGAGAGAACATCTTGAAACCCATGAAATGCTAATGGGACTGCTCTCATTTCTAGGATATTGATGTAAAGACTGGCCTCTGAAACCACATGCCTTGGACTGTCTTTCCCAAGGAATGCTCCCCCACTGTACGTGGTAGGTGTCCATTGTCACAATGGCCTTGGGCAGAGAAAGAACCTAAGGGCAGTTCACAGAAGCTTCTTTTGCATGAATCCAGCAGGTTATGTGTTGTTTGCAAATATTTGTAAACTTAACAGGTACCATCAGAAGATGGTGTCTTATTGACCATTGTACTGCAAGGGTCCATTGCAGAACCCTCAAGTAAAACCTTGCTAATGGTATCAGCACTGTTAATCTGCCATTGATCCAAAGAGCTGCAATGCTAGCCTGGCAGGAGGGGAAGAAAGAGAAAGAAAATATAAGGCTCGGTTCAGTAGATTGATTAGTCTTGCCTGTGGTAAACTTGCGATCTGAGTCACCATATCTTGACGGGCACTGAAGAATTCCAGCACTTGAGTACGGGAGAGCTGAGACTTGGCATAGCTTATTGTGATGCTCAGTTGAAGACACAGATGGAGCAAGTAATCCCTGGCTTGAATTAGAAAGAAGACTGAAGTGAGAGAGCTCTGCATGTACGGCAAATGGCGCAATGTGGACCACCCTTTAGATACAGCAGGAGTTCGGGTGGGAGGAAACATAGGAACAGGAATAGTTACAGTGGAAGGATTACTTCAGACCCTTATGTCACACTAAATGACCATAACAGTAATGTTTTGAATATATCTAATGTGATTTTAATGCATAAACAGAAGCAGCTTTTGAATAAAGGATTGACTTTTGTGCCGGGTTTCTTTGTTGATGAAACCAGTATGGTATCTGATTTATATGAATTTTGCCGTAGATTAAATCTTACATTGTTTTTTTGATTCCGGCGATAATTTTCAAAGGTCTACTGAGTTCAGATTTTTCAAATCTGACTTCCAGCCACCTACGAACAAACATGTCAATATTCTTACAAGCTGTTCTCAGGGACATACATTTCAATACAGGTGAATATTTGATGTTGGGTCATAATTTAACAAGTGGAGAAGGCCAAGCATTACAGGAGTTAAAGGATAACCAAAAGATTGTTATTGTACTTGCAGATAAGGGATGGGCAGTAGTCATATTGGATACAGATTATTATCTTAGCGAGGGTAAGGGACAGTTGTCCAACCCCCGCCATTATATGGCTATGCCCATTGATCCCACACCTACTTTAAGAAAGATATTGATTCCTTTCTAACTGAGGCTGTTGATGAGGGTATTATTTTTGAGGTGGTTAAGTCCCATTTAACTGTTAAGGATCCTCAGAAACAGATCTTGTATCTCCTGCCAAAAATACATAAATCATTGACCAAACTGCCAGGTCAGCCCATTGTTTTAGGTATAAGTTCACTGACTGAACCTCTTTCCACTTTCTTGACCCAGTAATTAAAATCTCTGTTGGATTTGATCTGTGCACGGATACCGGATACCACTCAGTTTGTAAAAAATACTGTTTGATACACAACTTGAACCAGGGTAGCTCCTCTGCACCCTTGATGTCAAAGCTCTGTACACCAATATCCCCCACTGGGCTGGTCTTCAAGCTTTACAATTCTGGCTGGACCGTGCTGATTTGTATCCAGTTGGATTTAAGACTTTACTTATATGTATGGCTGAGCATGTGCTCAATAAATATGCATTCTACTTTCAGGGGGAATGCTTTTGGCAGATTCAGGGCACTGCGATGGGTGCTTCTTTTGCACCCATCTATGCGGATTTGTTCATGGCCTATTTGGAAGAACAGCTGATATACGATCCCTCCCATAATCTTTATATAAATGAAACTGACATCTGGAGGAGATATTTGGATGATTTGATTATTGGATGGTATGGCAGGCAGATATGGGATTTCTTTTGGAATTTGTCCAATATCTTAATGATAACAAATGGGGCATAGAGTTTACCCTTAACTCTGATTGCAACAGGATCACTGGATGTCACAGTCCAGAGGAATTTGGACAACACACTTAGTACGAAAGTATTTCGGAAGTATCCCTAATAATATAACAACTTGCTTCATGCTACCAGCATGCAGCCCATCCATACCATCCGCAACATCCCAAAATCACAATTTTTACGTATTAAAAGAATTTGTTCGACTCAGGAGGAATATGTCACAACAACAGGACCTTAGTAACAGATTCCGGGTTAGGGGATATAGGGATTTTGATATAATTTCTGCCAGTAATTGGGCCAACACTCATGACAGGATGTCACTACTGGAATATAAAGTGAAAACTCGGAAGACCACCACTGATACTATCAGGTTTGTCACAACATTTGAGAGAAACACTAATGTTATCTGGGAAACTATAAACACACATTAGAATATCCTCATGGCAAATGACAGTTTTTGCCAGGTTTTGGGTACCAGATGCCAATTTTCATGTAGGAAAGGTAAGACATTGGGTTCCCATTTTTCTCATTTTAAACGTACCAGCAGTGGGGGTGCCATTTATCAACAACTCACATTGTCGGGGGATACTCTTTTTGGTACATTTCCTTGTGGACATTGCTCCTCATGTCGGCATGTCAGTAAACATAAACAATTTTCCAGCAAAAACACCAGCCAGGTGTATATTCAATTCTATGGGAATTGTGGAACTGATTGGATTATATATTTGGCCACTTGCAAATGTTTGGCCTTTTATATTGGCCAGACGTCACGTCCATTCAGAGTACGTATGTCCGTACATTGGAGCGACATACGTAACAAATGAGAAACCAATGCTCTCTATAGACACTGCTTGGTACACAATAATGCAGATTTCCATTTTTTAATAATAGATAAATTTTCTGGTAACAGAAGCAATAAGCAGAGCTGGCACAGTATCCTAAATAGGAAGGAAAAAATATTGGATAATTAAGCTGGGGGGTCTTTTCCCACCGGGATTAAATGATAATTTGTAGTATTTTATTGTAACTTTTGAATGTTAACATGTGGCTTATGTTTGAGTTGTATGTTAATTATTAAATTACTACAGGACGTGATGTTAACGGGGGGCTGTTTTTTTCCATTGGTGGATTGGTCTATATATAGAGGGATGGAACATTATGTTTATATGTTTTCCACTGGTGAAGGTGATTATGCCGAAACTGGTATGGAGGAATAAACCATAAATTTCCTATTTATATGGTATTGTTGTGAGATTTTTGGCCATATATGCCTTAGTGCTGGCCATTTGAGTTTTGAATTAGAAAGAAGCCAGTCATCTATGTAAGGAAATACCCGGAATCTGTGCAGTCTTAGGTGAGCTGCAACTATTGCCATGTGGTCGGTGAACACCCTGGGGACTGTGGTGAGACCAAAGGGCAGGGCTCTGAACTGATAGTGACTGGCTCCCAGACAGAAGAGTAGATATCTCCTGGAGTGCTTTTGTATTTTGATATGGTAGTATCTGTTAGGAGATCTACAGAATGCATCCAATCATCCTTTTGTAACAGTGGTAGAATGGACTGAACTGTGACCACCTGGAACTTTGAGTGCTTCACAAATTGATTTAGTTCTAAAATTGGTCTTAGGTCCCCTGTCACTTTTGGCACTAAAAAGAATCTCAAGGAGGTTCCAAATCATTGTTTGTCTGGGGGGACTGCTTGGATGACCCTTTTGCTCAGCAGTTTTTTTTTTTTATTTCTATGGCTGTTGCTTTCTTCTGACTGAGTGGAATGTTGGGAATTCTTTTGTTGTGCTGTAGGAGTAGAAGGGAAGATGGTATATAATAATCTCTGGATATTATACTCTGCACCCAGGTATCTTTTGTAATGGCTATTCGGGCTTCTGGGTGTAGAGATAAGCACCCCATGACTACCTACAGAGTGCAGTAGTCAGGTAAACTTTCAGGAGAGCTGAAAGGGCTTCTCAGATAAAGGACCTCTGAAGTCTGGTGTTGTAGGCCACCTCTGTGACAGGGGCAGCATCTTCCATTAGAGTTCTTCCCTCTGCTGCAAGGTGATCTGCCTCTGTAGGATTCCTGGGAAGAACTTCCATCTTTCTGAATTAGAAATTATGTACTCACCTACTCACCATAACCGGGCATCTGTGTTGTCCATTTTCATTCTTCCTCAACCCATGGGTTCAGATCTGATCCTCAGATCTGACTCGGCTGCATACTACAGACTTTGGATCCTGTTCTTAAGCCCCTCCATCTACCCATAATGCACTATTCCATCCTGATTCCCTCAGATCGATTTTGTGGCCATATAACCCTATAGCTAAACAGAGACAGGTACAGCTGTTAGAGAAAGGAAGGGCTCAAACTGAGAACTATAAGCTCCAAATACAATCTGATAGGTCTCTCCAGAAAAAACAAATGGATGAGGCATGGTGGATGGGGGATGGATGGGAGGGAAGTTGAGGAAAAATGAAAATGGACAACACAGTTGCCTAGCTATGGTGAGTACATAACTTTTAAATCTGATGTTGTTCTTTGCATTCTTCCTCAACCCATGGGACAGAGTCCCCAGCTATGTTGATCTTGGGCGGCCCTCATGAAAGGATATTCCGGAGTACCGCCGAACCAAAGGCGTCTCTGTTTCTACAGATAATATCCACTTTGTAATGAGTAGCAAAGGCATGAGCATTGGACCATGTGGCTACAGCTCAAATATCATCAACAGAAGTTCTTGACCAAAAAAGCAAATTAAGCAGCCATGGATCTAGTTGAATGAGTCTTGGGAGGTTTAATTAAGGTCATGTCTCATTGAGAATAACTCCATGAAATACAGTCTGTAATCCATTTGGCTAGTATGACATTAAAGACTGGAAAAAGACACAAAGAGTTGATCTGATTTTCTAATTTGTTTAGTCCTGTGAAGCTAAAAACATAACTGTCTGTGTACATCAAGGAAATGAAGCATGTGCTCTCCCTTATTTAAAAAAATTTGGAAAGAAGACTGGTAAATGAATGGATTGATTAATGTTATTTTCAGAAACCAATTTTGGTAAAAAAGAAGGATTTGCTCATACAGTAACACTATCTTTATGAAAAATAATGCAATGGCATTTAGAAGAAAAAGTCTGGAGTTCAGATATTCTCTTTGCAGAATAATGGCTACTAAGAAAACTGTTTTCCATGAAAGGAATTTTAAATCGTTTTTAGCTGAAGGTTCAAAAGGCTTTTGAGTTAGACCTTGCAGCATAACTGTTAGATCCCATGGATTTAAAGGATCCTTTATTGGTGGTCTCAGAAGAAAAATACCTCTCAGAAAGGACTTGCATAATTTGGATGAAGCCAACAAATAATTTCTATCCTGTGTAAAAAATAGAAATTGCTGTCAAAGTTTAATTGTAGAGAAACCTGCTCCTCCTTTAAAAAGAGTTGCTAAAAATTGAAGAACCAGAGAAAAGAAGCAGAGAAAGGGTCAAGCTCATTATTCAAAGTCCAATGAGAGAATCTTTTTCACTTGCTCGTGTATACTTTTTTAGTAGATTCTTTTTGAGAAGCCAAATAATGCTACATACAGGGGAAGAGAGCCTGGGCTGTCTAATCATTACTGGAAGTGGAGAAACCATGCGGTTAGTTTGAGGGCCTGTATGCTGGGATGTTGGATCCCTGATGGGTGAGAGAGGAGATCCAGAGTTGGCTCCAGTATGCATGAAGGATATCGAAGGTTCATAGGTTCATAGGTAGGTACTAGGCTATTGGCCCTAGGGCCTATATAAGCCTATCCAAAAAGGTACCCTGGCTTTCACCACCCAAGAAAATTATTTTCCTGTGCCCCTATCGAGCAGAGCCACAGAAGTGATCCCCAGGATGAATTTCCTATCTCCCATCCAATCATCAAGATTTTTCTTGAAGAGTGTTAATGAGGAGCTTTGTTTGATATAGATAGGTAGTTTGTTCCAGAGTATGGGAAGTCTCTGGCACAGGAATCTATCCCTCCAGCAAGTTCTGTTTATTGTGGTGACAAGGTTTAGGTCCGTAGAGCATGTAGCTCAGAGGGATTGGGATTTCTTTAAGTGGAGCATGTCCAACAGCTCTGGATTTGACATAGCTTTGTATGTTAGGCAGAGATCGCCTCTGAGTATATGCGACGGAGTAAAGTAAAGGACTTTTTTGAGACGGTCTGCATAGGGCATCTGTTTGAGGCTGGTAATCCTCTTTGTGAGGTATTTCTGCGGCCTTTCCAGTTGTTGTAGATGTCTTGTGAGGGGCACTGTATTCTATAATGGGTCTAATGAGTGATGAGTAGAGGGGAACAATGACTTCTTTTTTCCTGGATAAGAAATCTTTTGCAATGAGGTGTGCCATATAACAGGATTTCCTGACAACTGTGGTGATGTGATTATCAAAGGAGAGGCTACTGTCCACCTGTGTCCCAAGATCTCTTATCACACTTTCAGTGTTAAGTAGACTACCTCCTATGTGGTAGTTCATGGGTACAGAGTTTTTATCAAAAGGGATGACAATGCACTTTTTGGCATTGAGCTTGAAGCCGTGGCTTTGACACCAGGCATCTGTCTCAGTGAGGCCCTTTTGTAGGATGTCCACATCATTAGGAGTTTTTGATTATGGCTCCTAGTTTGCAGGCATCTGTGAACTTCATTAGCCAAAGACCTTCTGCGTTAGCCTGTACTTCAGAGAAGTAGATACCAAACAGCAGAGGATCCAGGACTGAACCCTGTGGTACTCCACTTGTCACTGGTCTGAAGTTGGATTTGGAGTCTGCTACTTTCACAGTGTGGGTTCTGTCAGTGAACCAGTTGGCAACCCATCTTGTGACAGGGATTTATACCTAATTTAGTGAGTTTATCCATAATTCCAGAGTGAGGGATGGTGTCGAAAGCCTTGGTGAGATCTAGATAGGCTGTGTGAACCACCTTACCCTCATCTACGGCTTTGGTGACTGCTTCAAAGAAGTCTATCAGGTTTAGGTGACATAATCTGCCTTTTACAAACCTGAACTGGGTGGGGTCCAGAGTTTGGAGATTACTAGTGTCATTGTTTATAAGTTCCATGATGATACATTCTATAGCCTTGCAGATCAGATGAGACCATAATAAGGGGAACCATACTTGCCAAGGCCAGAAAGGGGCAATGAGGATTACAGAACTCTTCAACTGACTTGCTTTCTGCAGCAATTTTGGAATCAAGGGGAGAGGGGGATAAGCATAAAGAAGACCCAAGGCCAACTGTGGACTAGAACATCTCTCAGTGACTCTCCCTGAAGGGGGATAAGAGCAAAGTACCTGCTGCACTAGTTGCTGTGGGGGGGGGGGTTGCAAAGAGGTTGCAGCAAGGTTGGCCCCAATGATGGAAAATCTTTTCTGCCACAAATTGTTTGAGATACCACTTGTGAGGCATGAAGATGGACCTGCTTAGTTTGTCCACTAGTATGCTGGTTTCCCCCTGAACATGCTTCGCAATTAGAAAGAGGTCTGATGAGATCATTCATTCCCACACTCTCTTAGTCTCTCCACAGAGAGGATAAAATTGAGTTCTTCCTTGTTTGTTGATGTACCAGACTACAGACGTTGTCAGTCTGAATTGCAATAGTCCCTAGAGGGGCAGCATCTTGAAATGCCTGCAACATAAGTAGGACTGCTCTCATCCCTAGAACACTGATATGCAAATTGGTCTCTAGGAGGGACCACATGCCTTGGACCATTCTTCCCAAGAAATGCTCCACCCCAGTTGAGAAGCCTCCATGGTTATTGTGGCCATTGGAGGTGGTAGAACATAGGGTCGGCCTACATGAAGATCGTCCAATTGGATCCACCATTGGAAGTGTTGTTTGCAGACTGGACTAAGCTTGACTGGAAAAGATACAGCTGATGCAGAATGGACCACTGAACAGCTAGAGTCCACTGGAAATAACATGTGTGAAAGGAAGTAATGCAATGGCTGATGCCATGGAACCTAGTGCTTGAAGCACTGATCTTACTCAAGGAGATTTTAGTGAAAGAAGAAAACGAACCGGACTTTTGATAGTGGAAATGCAATGAGGGGTCAGTGATGCTACCTGTGTTGTCATACCCAGAAGTGTACCAATGAACTTCAGGCTCAGGACTGGCATTAAGTTTGATTTGGCATAGTTTCTTGTTATACCCAATAACATGCAAATCTGGAGCTAATAGTCCCTGGCATGCCAAAGGAAATATCTGGAGGGGACAGTGAGGTGCCAGTCATGTAGGTATGGAAGCACTTGGAATCCTTTTAGTCACAAGTGAGCTGCCACCACTGCCATACATATGGTAAACCTGGCACACTTTAGTAGACTTCAGGGAGATTTGACAAAAGAGCTATCAAATACTCTCTCAGAGTCCATATCTGTAGAGGATTTCAAAAGAACTTCCTCACAATGGACCGATCTCTTATCCATATCAAATGCTTCAGTGAGGTTGATCTCTCACATCCATGGTCACTGTGGCTTGGGCCAGGGCTGGAACAAAAGGTTGTCCCTCCAAAACATGCATCCTCAGGTTTTGAACTCTCTCGGAGGTCAGGAAGATTTTGGACTGAAGAGTATCTATCCTGGCACCAATGTAGTCTATCACCTGTACAGGATCTAAGAGAGATTTGGATGCATTGATTGTGATCCCCAAATGCAGGGCAAGAGTCAGGAAATAACACCTTGTTTGGGAGAGTAGACGCATGGTGGGAGCAGTGAGGAGCCAATCTTCCAGGTATGGAAAGACCTGAATCCCCTGAAGCCTCAAGTCAGCCTCTACCACCACCATCACTTTGGTAAACACCCTGGGGGCTGTGGTGAGACCATATAGTAGGGCTCAAAACTGGTAATGATTGACTCCGAGCTGGAAGCGGAGGAACCTCCTGGAGCTTCTGTGCATTTTTATGTGATAGTAAGCACCCTGGCGATCTAATGAGCACATCTAGTCGCTCTCTTGCAGGTACAGCCTGATGGACTGTAATGTGACCATCCAGAACTTCTCTTTGGCAACTGCAATGTTGAGGTAGAGAGGTCCAGAATGGGCCTTAAGTCCCTCATTTTCTTTGGCACCAAAAAGAACCTGGAGTAAAAGCCCAATCCAGACTGATCTACGGGGAAGGTTTTGATGGCTTGTTTTTCTAGAAGCTTGGAAATTTCCTGTGCTGCTGCCTCCTTTTGCATGGGTGGTACATCCGGTAGGTGTCTGGGAGATTTGAGGGAACCCACAAAGGCAAAACAGTAACCTCTGGATATGATATGAAGCACCCAGCAGTCCGTTGTTATGGACTCCCATGTCACTAGGTGCAAGGACAATCTTCCCCCAACTGCCTCCAGAGTAAAGCAGTCAGGCAACCCCTCAGGGTTGCTGCCCGGGTCTGTCCGAGAAAGGTTCTCGAGACCCAAAGTTCTTTGGACCCCCTCTGCCTCTGGGCCAGCATTCATTCTGTACCCTTTGTCTCTGGGGGAAGAAGAGCTCTGAGTGTCCTGGCAATACTGTGACTTCCGGAACCACATCTTCTTTTGTTGTTCTGGGAAATGGACCATTGAGGGTTAGAGAAGCAGATCCCAATGGCATACAGTGTCTTCCTATCCTTCTCACTCTGGACTAATGTCTCTTTGACGGTTTTACCAAAGAGTGTAGAGCCGTCATAAGGGGCACTGGCAATGGACGCCTTGAAGGGTTCCGAAAACTGACATAACCTGAGCCAGGCATTGTGCCTTATGGACACCGTGGGTCCAGTTACCCTAGCCGCTCCTTCCGTAGCATGTGAGAGAAGCCACATGGACGTATTAGATACTGCTTTTAAATTGGCCATCCTCACGGACAATGAAGCCTTGTCCTCCTGTGACATGGATTTGGGGGGAAGACTCCTGTAGCTCCTTTACCAGGTCGTGTTGGAGTCTGATGACATGGGCCACATAGCTCAGTGCCCTAATCGAAAAGGCAGCTGAAGCATAAACCTGCTTCCCTAGGCGGTCCATCATCCACGACTCTCGGTCAGCAGGTTGGACCGAGAAACTCTCTTGAGCAAGTTCCTTCTTAGCAGCTGCTGCTACCACCATGGCGTCTATAGGAGAGCCCTTGTTCCATGCTGGTCTGTCTGTGGGGGGGGGGGCTTGAGATCTTATCCGGTCTTTTTGGGATAGGTTCCATGGTGTCCAGTTCCTTCCACGCCTGTGAGGTGACCAAATACACCAAAGGATCCATGGAAGGGGACACCCAGGAAGTAGATGGGCCCATGCCAAAAGCCTCCAGGAACACGGACTCATCAGAAGAAGGTTTGGGGCAGACCAACCTGCCCGTTGTTGCAGAATTTCCATAATATCTCCAAAGGAGACATCCCTGGGAAGTGGCCTAGGGGAACCTTCTCCATCATCCAAGTCTGTGTCCTCGGTGAGGGACTCGGGGGAGTGCAAGTGCCTCCTCTTGCACATATGCTTATGAGATACCTCCGGTGGGGTTCTCTGGGGGGAGTTCGCAAGCCACTTGTTCCTTGGGGGGAACCGCCTGGGGCTCTTCGAGCACGGGCTGTCCCTCTGATAAAATAAAGGGGACTGTAGACAGAGCCGAGGGGGTCTGGTTGGAGTCCAAGGAGGCAGTCAGGGGTCTCGATCTAGCAGAGAGAACCCATTCTACCAAGCTGAATGCCAAAGGAGAGCGAACCTCCTGAGAAATCAATAAGGAGGCCGGTCTCCCTGGGTCCGACGAGAGAATTGGAGACGGGCCCGAGGTGGATGTAGCTCCAAGGGAGGGAACCTGACCCGACAAAGTTAGAGCTGAAGAAAAAGGTTCCACTCCCTCAGATACGACACCCAGTCTCCAGCTCTGAGAGCGGCTCAGATCCGAGCTGGTCAGATCTGAACGCTCCAGGCAGCTGTTGGCAAAGAGGAAGCAGGTACCATCGGTGCCAACCCCCTGACCAAGGCCAACCTCGGATCTGAATACTCCGAACCACCCAAAGGTCGGATCGGAGGAGGAGATATAGGTTGGAAAAAGGGAAGTGAGCTCCCTCCTCTTGAGAGATGGGAGGACTGGCAAGACCCTAATCTGGATCTGAGTACGGATAAACTTCTACATCATTTTATCCAGATCAATGCCTGACAAGAACCAGGTGGACCTCGAAGAGGCCACGGACTCTGACCTAGTGGGTCGGAGCACTGATGCCCGAGAAGCTGAACGTGCCTCCTCCGGCTCCGGGGAGAACATTGGAGATCGGAGCCGAGGGGGGTCATGGATCCATGGCGTCTTTGTAGGTGAAGTGAGGTCCAGAGACCTCTTTCTCTTTTCCCTCGCCTTTGACTCTCTCTCCCTCTCCCTCTCTCTACGCCATTTCTGCTCTGCTACCACAGGCTTTGGTACAGCAGGTTGAGTCCCAGCCTGGGAGGGAGGAGAAGCCAGAGGAAGAGAGGAAGGAGAGGCAGCCACAGCAGCTGCTGCGACCGAAGCTGGACATGAGGAAACAGATTCTGAAAGGGGAAGAAGGCCTTTTAGGGCCAACTTGGCCATCCTATCTTTAATGGCAATGGGGTTGAAACCCACACATATGCTGCAGTTGTTCAAATAAGATGTTATTCTCTAGCATCAGCTCTACTAATAGACACAATAGGTCTATAACTTTAATAGTATATGCTAGAGAATAACATCTTCTTACTTGAACAATAATTTTATAACCAAATTGATGGCGTGGCTATGGGCACCTCGTGTGACAATAGCTACGCCAACATTACTATGGCTGTGTGGGAAAATCAGCATATTTTGAAGGAATATACAAGTAATATTGTTTTTTATCAGAGATTTGTGGATGACCTCTTTCTCTTGTGGGAAGGAGGAGCCACAGGTCTTACTACATTTCTGAGTATTATTAATAGTAGTACTCATTTTCTTAAATTTACTGCTCATAGCTCAAATACATCTATAAATTTTTTAGATGTCAATATACATAGGACACCTGAAGGTAATTTTGAAACAGAAATCTTCAGAAAGGAGGGCTACAGGAATAGTGCTACAGGAATACATTTGTTTAACGGAACAGTATGCACCCACAACATGTATTTAAAAATGTAATGAGAGGACAGGCTCTTAGGACATCAAGACATACAGCTAATGATGACAAGTTTAAAAATGAGTTGTCCAGTTTGGGAAATAACTTCCTAGAGAGGGGATATGCCCAAAAGGAAGTGATAAAAGTAATAACAGAAGCACTTAGAGCAAGGGAGGGGAAGGGACAACCCTACTTCTCTAGCCTTAAGAATAATGAACAAAGTAAACAGTCAACACATAATGTTATGAGAGTGCCAGTTACTTATGCTAGTAACATTAAATTACTCTTAGATGTTTATGAAAGAAATTGGAATATATTGTGTCCAGACAAACATGTAAAAGTGGTAGTGGGGGATGTTCCCCGATAAACATACAAAAACAAATAATCGCTGAAGAAAATTTTGTGTGGTCCAAAATATGTGCAAATGAATAAGACAGATGCAGTCCAACATGAACATGGAACCTTCCCATGTAAAGAATGCAATTATTGTAAGTGGTTAGATACCTCTGGAAAATTTTCACATCCAGATACTAAAAAGACACTCTACTTCAGATTAATAGCTGATTGTAACACTACTGATCTGATATATTTGGCATACTGTGTAGTATGCCATTCATTTTATGTGGGTATGACTACATGTAGGTTGAGGGATCGGGTAAGAGAGCACCTATATGATATTTCTAGACAAGCTGAAATAAATGCATTAGCAAAACATGTTATAGAGAAAGGTAAAGAAACCTTTTTAAATTTATGGTTATTGAAACTATACCCCTGGGACATAGAAGGAGTAACATTAGGAATAAGGTTGAAACAATAGAGTTGGATTGGATTATTAGAATGCATGATAATATGGGCAAGGGACTTAATGAGAAAATATCCATTAAGCCCATATTGTTGAATAGACCACTTCCAAGGTAATCCACACAAAACACTATGTTTTAATATGGTAGATACCTACATTTGTATTTTATTATTTTTATTTTATATGTATTACATTTACATTAACCATGGTTATTCTATGTAATATATTCATTCAATGGAATATAACATGATATAAGGGTACATTTAGCACTTTAAAAAACGTTTGCAAGTTTAATTGCATTGATTTTTCCATTGGTTGATGTTGATTTAAATGGTTGATGGTTATTTGTGATGCTTGTCTGATGAAGCAGCTTACAACTGTGAAAGTGCTCACTTTGTACTCTATTCATTAAAGATTTTAAGATTTTATGTGCCGTGGTCTGGAGCCTTCTCTTTTTACTTTTTGTACTTTCATTTTGTTGCTGAAGGATCTGTTTGTCTGTATGACTATCTAGTTTTGGATTATTATATTCTGTGTTGGTTCATGGTGCAGTGACATGGCTGAAGGTACTACTCTAATTTCTCAACTGGATTCCACACCAGAAATGATTAATTCCCAGGGAAAGAGACAAAGGGATCTTGTCTCCTGCATAGTGAGTAAAGAAAATCCTTTATTAGACTTTGAGCCTGCTATTACTTCTGCTCAAATAGAAACTGTAAATGAATATGATGTGGAAGCTTTTAAAAAGGAACTTTATAAGCTGGAAAATTATGCACATAAATTAATGTGGCTTCAAACACAAAGATTTTATTTTGAAGCCTGCATCAGTTTAAACATAGTTCCTTGTGGGCTCAGAGTACTTAACAAGCCTACTTATGGTATTACATATAAAGAACTACTAAGTGGCAACAACTAAACTTGGAGACCAGTTTTAATTATATGCCTCTCCTAATACACTTTTTCAAACCAGAAGAGGAATTCCTTCTACATAATGTAACCCAGCAGCAAGCTGAACTGTATGGAAGGTATCCACCCAATGCAGTCGTCATTAAGGTGGACTGCATTATAGGGACAATTAATGCATATGAACTTCAACTTCTTTCTTACAAGAAAAAGAAGATACAATGGGATTCACATGATTTTGCAAATGGGCATGTTTTTGCACGGCCTAAAGAGACTAATCATGGTCTTGGAGGCAAAACAAATGCTATTGAATCCCTATCAATGAACAGTACAGGAATAAACTCCACCTTAAGAACAACAGGTGAAGGAAATATGGCTGATGATGTCACCAACCGAACAACGTCCTTTCCACCTAGCATTTCTGCGGCTCCAGTAGATGCTAGTGAATTAAACAGTTTGGCAACACAGAATGGAGCCAGGAAGAAGGACAACATCCAAGGGGCTGGGCATAACTAGGGGTTTACTACTAGGAAATGCTGGCAGAAGTTTAATTAATACACCATATCCCATCAGAACCCCAAAGTTTCAGCAATGCTCACAAAGCAGAGGCAGGCAGAAACGCAAAGCCTCAATAGAAGACGATCATAAGCTAACTCTGAAAAGAATATGGCAAGGACAGAATCGACTTTAATATGGAATATATATAAACAGACACTTACTATTGATGAAACAAATGTACTATAAAGGTATGACATTTATACCATCTAATAGAATAACTTCAACAGAGAATGTAATAGAGATAAAAACATTTACACGATTATTAACTACAAGGAAGCATTTTCATTCATCAAAAACAACATTATCACAATACCAGAAGAAATGGACTGGTCAGCAACTACCACCTTGAAAAGATCTCCTGAAAAAAACACCTGGACTGAAGTGAGGAAAAAGAAACTAAGGACTGAACTTAAAACCACATAAACTTTCAAATTTCTCAAAGAATCAATTAAGATATAATCTTCATGTTCATGCAACCAAAAGTATGTATTTTAACTTGTTTTCATTGCCTATAATATACCGTAGAATGTTACCTTCCCACTGCATTTTATAATTGAACATCATAAAGGTTAACTCTATTTTGCTAACGAAATAAGGTTATATCACCTTGAATGAAAGGTAAGTTAATTATTATATTATTTCAATAACAAACAGTATATAGAATATATTGACTGACATGCTGTAGTTTATTTAGTAATTTGTAAAAAAATATTTAGGAGTGTCTACATTTTCATAATGACCCTGGTGGATCAGCATATCTGATCAAATAGCACAACAATCAATGTAGAAAGGGTCCCTCTGTAGGTTGTTTTATTCTGATTATTACCACAACAATTTTATTCAAATCAATCAAAAATAACGGCTTCTCTGTTAAAAAAAAAATGTGTTCAGACAGTTACTGAACGGTTCAAGAAGCCGTACATAAAAAAATATCTTGACTGAAAGCACTTGTGTGCAAACGCGAGCGATATTTTCCTCAACTGTCAAAAAAAAAAAGAAAGAAAAGAACACTTTTCACACACAGTCACTTAAAGCTTTCATAACAGAACACGAAACATAGTAGGAAGTGCAGAGCCCATGCAGAGACAGAAAGGGGAAGCCATGGTCAATCTATGCATCGAATGTACTATTTTGTAATTTAGTAATCCATTAAGTGCATGATACATATAGGTTATAAATGATAAAATTTTGCCAATATATGCTCTCGATTCAGATGGAGATGATGATTGGGATGTCAGCTTGCAGAGGAAGAGAGAATAGTAGTAGATGGGTATATGAAAGTGTATCAACCCAAGCCATGGTCAATCTATGCATCGAATGTACTATTTTGTAATTTAGTAATCCATTAAGTGCATGATACATATAGGTTATAAATGATAAAATTTTGCCAATATATGCTCTCGATTCAGATGGAGATGATGATTGGGATGTCAGCTTGCAGAGGAAGAGAGAATAGTAGTAGATGGGTATAAGAAAGTGTATCAACCCAAGCACATACTTTCCCCTTCCTTCGTCGCACTTCGTTAGTAAATGAATTGATTTTTAAGGTAATATACAACACCTTAAACACACAAACACACGAACACACGAACTGTCATCCAAAATAAATTTAAATCAATCTAAGGCACAGTATGGAAGGTGATAGTTATTGTATTATCTGAATTCATTATTGTCATTCATCCAAGTGACTGATAGTTTTTATCACATACTTATATGAATGCAATTCCTAGACCAGGAAACATAAAATTATTTGTGCAACATGCAGAGTTTAGTATCAACCTTAGATTAGATGCATACTGATGATACCATATATATATATATATATATATATATATAAAAAAAAAAGAATCATATGTTATGAGCCTACCTGCTTGACATTTGAAAACTGCTTAGAAAAACTTTGTTTGCCTTACACATTTATGTCTAAAGCTAACAGCCCAGAATTATGCGACAGAAACTAGAATGCATTTATCACTGATGTCTAAATAGCATTAAATCTGTGGTTTCCGTCAGCTAAGTATGTTTACTGAATAATCCTTTCTTTATTCTGAAGCTACAGATCAAACACAACATCTCTTTATAACAGAAATAGATAGGTGTGTATTGACACCTATTTATCCTGCAGTGGATGAAATGTACCTCTGTCTTATTTTAACTTCAGTGCCGGGATGCCAATAAAAAGTTGTCAACTAATAACATTGTGTAAACCTGGTACATACATAGTATTTGCATTCTGTACTTATGCATATGTTTAAATTTAAATCAAACTCCTGACACTTTAAGTGCATAGATGTGAATTAAAGAGGACTCTGGGCTGGACTCAAAAATTTACCAGGACATTATGATATATGTTTAAACACTTAGCAGTGATTTGTAAAAATATGTTATGTACTCATCATAACGTTCTATCTGAGTAGTTGTACTTCATTTGTCTTCAACCTGTGGGTTATGGATCCATATCGGATCCGAGCCGGCAACATTTACTAGCATCAGCTCCGAGCTCCAAACTCCTACCCTTACCCATTATACACCTCCACTGCCTACAATCCCCAAATTGAGTTTGCTGAACCTTATACTGATAATCCAACCTGAAAAATGTTCTTGTGACCTATACTGCAGCCCGTAGGCTGATCATATGCCAAGGTCCTCAGGGAAGGAGGAAGGGACGGTTGAAGACAAATGAAGTACAACTACTCAGATGGAACATTATGGTGAGTACATAACTTCATTATCTGGAGTAGTTTACTTCATTTGGTCTTCAACCTTTGGGACAGAGTCCCCAGCTTCTAAACTCCTGGGTGGCCCTCATGGAAGGATATTCTGGAGCACTGCGGAACCAAAGGATGCTCTCCTTCTGGAAGTCAAATCCAATTTGTAATGAGAAATAAACGTATGAGATGAGGCTCAAGTAGCTGCAGAACAAATATCATCCAAAGACACTCTGGACCAAAAAGCCGCAGACATAGCCATGGACCTAGTGGAATGAGCTTTCCCCTGACCTGGAGGAGACATGCCTCTGTCCTTATAGACCTGCAGGATGTATGAAGAAATCCATCTAGCTAAAGTGACCTTGGAGATAGGTTTCCCCAAAAAGGGTTTATAGAAGGATACAAACAATTGATCATATTTACGGAAATGTTTTGTCCTGTGTAAATATAATCATAACTGTCTATGAACATCCAACATGTGGAGTTTGTATTCCATCTTGCTAGTAAAATTAGGAAAAAACACAGGCAAAGTGATGGTCTGATTGATACTGACTGGTGATGCCACCTTAGGAAGAAAGGATGGATTGGTTCGAAGGGAAATCCTATCTTTGTGAAAAGTCATGTAAGAAATTTTGATGGACAAGGCCTGTAACTCTGAAACCCTTTTTGCAGAGGTAATGACCACCAGAAAAGCTGTTTTCCAAGTCAACAATTTCAGATCTGCAGTTGTGGCAGGCTCGAAAGGCAGAGCGACCAAAGCTTGAAGAAACACAGAAAGGTCCCATGGGGGAACAGGATCTTTGACTGGAGGATGTAACAAAAAGGTGCCTTTGATAAAGGTTTTACACAGTCTGGAAGAGGATAAAGAGGCAGAATTCTTGCCCACATGAAAATGAGATATGGCAGCCAGCTGAACTTTGACAGTAGAAGAACTAGCTCCGTGTTGAAAAATATCAGCTAGAAAATCAAGAATGGTGGAAATAGGACCCATGAAAGGGTCTAAACTCCTTTGACAGGCCCAAAAGGAAAAACGTTTACACTTGCTGCGACAAACCTTCCTGGCTGAAGACTTATGAGCAACCACCAAAATAGATCTAACTGAGGAGGACAGTCCAGGAGTCCTCGCAATCACGGGAACTGGAGCAGCCAAGCTGTGAGCTTCAGGCTGTCCAAATTTAGATGAGGCACCCTCGAAGGGTGTGAAGTTAAATCCTGAATGGGATCTAGGATCCAAGGTGGAGCCAGAAGGTGAGACCAAAGAAAGGGAAACCATACCTGGTAAGGCCAGAACGGGGCAATAAGGATCACTTTGTTTCCCAGTGGACGAGCTTTCTGTAAAAACTTCAGAATGAGAGGTATTGGCAGGTAAGCATACAGAAGACCGGGAGGCCAAGCATGAACTAGAGCATCTCTGGGGACTCCCTCGGCAGGGGGTTCAGAGCGAAAAACTTGCTGCGCTTTGCATTGGAAGGAGATGAGAAGAGATCACAGCAAGGTTGACCCCACTCACTGAAGATCTGTTCCGCTACTGACAGATTCAGAGACCACTCATAAGGCATCAGAATGGTCCGACTTAGCCTGTACACTAGGATTTTGGACCTTCCCGAAATGTGCATTTCGATAAGAAAGTGACCGGTGGAGATCGCCCATTCCCATACTCTCATGGCATCGCGACAAATGGGGTAAGATCCTGGCCCCTCCCTGTTTGTTGATATACCAGACCACTGACATGTTGTCTGACTGAATAGCAATAATCCCCAGAGGAAGAAAGGCATGAAGGGCCTGCAATGCTAGAAGGGCCTCCCTCATCTCTAGGATATTTATGTGCAAGCTGGTCTCTATGGGGGACGACAGGTCTTGGACTGTCCTGCCCGAACAATGCCCCTTCCACCCGAGTTGGGAGGCATCCATGGTCACTGTGGCTTGGGCCAGGGCTGGAACAAAAGGTTGTCCCTCCAAAATTTCTGGAGAGCACATCCACCATATGAGGGACGACTGACAGACTCGATTGAGTTGAATTGGGAATGTCAATGGCAGTTCCAACAGGGACCATTGTACAGCTAGAGTCCACTGTAGAGTTCTCATGTGTAACTGAGCACATGGGAGAGGAGTTATGGTCACCACCATCAAGCCTAAGGTCCTCAATACCAATTCCGCCACCTGGGAGATGAGAGTGGTAGATCAGGGAGACATGCATCCTCTGGTTTTGAACTCTCTCGGAGGTCAGGAAGATTTTGGACTGAAGAGTATCTATCCTGGCACCAATGTAGTCTATCACCTACACAGGATCTAGTAGAGATTTGGATGCGTTGATTGTGATCCCCAAATGCAGGGCAAGAGTCAGGAAATAATCCCTTGTTTGGGAGAGTAGACGCCTGGTGGGAGCAGTGAGGAGCCAATCGTCCAGGTATGGATAGACCTAAATCTCCTGAAGCCTCACGTCAGCCGCTACCACCACCATCACTTTGGTCAACACCCTGGGGGCTGTGGTGAGACCATATAGTAGGGCTCAAAACTGGTAATGATTGACTCCTAGCTGGAAGCGGAGGAACCTCCTGGAGCTTCTGTGCCTTTTTATGTGAGAGTAAGCACCCTGGAGATCTAATGAGCACATCCAGTCGCTCTCTTGCAGGTACAGCATGATGGACTGTAATGTGACCATCCAGAACTTCTGTTTGGCAACTGACATGTTCAGGTAGAGAGGTCCAGAATGGGCCTTAAGTCCCTCATTTTCTTTGTCACCAAAAAGAACCTGGAGTAAAAGCCCAATCCAGACTGATCTAGGGAGACGGTTTCGATGGCTTGTTTTTCTAGCAGCTTGGAAATTTCCTGTGCTGCTGCCTCCTTCTGCATGGGTGGTACATCCAGACGGTGTCTTGGAGATTTGGGGGAACCCACAAAGGTGAAAGAGTATCCTCTGGATATGATATGAATCACCCAGCGGTCCATTGTTATGGACTCCCATGCTGCTAGGTGCAAGGACAATCTTCCCCCGACTGCCTCCAGAGTAGAGCAGTTACGCAATCCCTCAGGGTTGCTGCCCGGGTCTGTCTGAGAAAGGTTCTCGAGACCCAAAGTTCCTTAGACCCCCTCTGCCTCTGGGCCAGCATCCATTCTGTCCCCCTTTGCCTCTGGGGAAGAAGAGCCCTGAGTGTCCTGGGAATACTGTGACTTCTGGAACCACATCTACTTTTGTGGTTCCGGGAAAAGGACCGTTGAGGGTTAGAGAAGCGGATCCCAACGGCATACGGTGTCTTCATATCCTTCTCACTCTGGACTCTGTCTCTTTGACAGTCTTACCAAAGAGTGTAGAGCCATCATAAGGGGCACTGGCAATGGGCGCCTTGAAGGGTTCCGAAAATTGACATAACCTGAGCCAGGCATTGTGCCTCATGGACACGCTGGGCCCAGCTGCCCTAGTCGCTCCTTCCATAGCATGTGAGAGAAGCCACATGGACGTATTAGATACTGCTTTTAAAGTGGCCATCCTCACAGACAATTAAGCCTTGTCCTCCTGTGACATGGATTTGGGGGGAGACTCTTCTAGCTCCTTTACCAGGTCACATTGGAGTCAGATGACATGGGCCATGTAGTTCAGTGCCCTAATCGAAAAGACAGCTGAAGCGTAAACCCGCTTCCCTAGACGGTCCATCATCCATGACTCTCGGTCAAGAGGTTGGACCGAGGAACTCTCCTGAGCAAGTTCCTTCTTAGTAGCTGCTGCTACCACCATGGTGTCTATAGGAGAGCCCTTGTTCCATGCTGGTCTGTCTATGGGGGGGGGGGGCTTGAGATCTTATCCAGTCTTTTTGGAATAGGTTCCATGGTGTCCAGTTCCTTCCATGCTTGCGAAGTGACCAAATATACAAAAGGATCCATGGGAGGGGACACCCAGAAAGTAGATGGGTCCATGCCAAATGCCTCCAGGAACACAGACACATCAGAAGAAGGTTTGGGGGCAGACCATCCTGCCCGCTGGTGCAGGATTTTCATGATGTCTTCAAAGGAGACATCCTCGGGAGGTGACCTAGGGGAATCTTCTCTATCATCCAAGTCTGTGTCCTCGGTGAGGGGCTCGGGGGAGTCCAAGTGCCTCCTCTTGCATGTATGCTTGTGAGATACCTCCGATGGGGCTCTCTGGGGGGAGTTCGCAAGCCACTTGTTCCTCAGGGGGAACTGTCTGGGGCTCTTCGAGCATGGGCTGTCCCTCTGATAAAATAATGGGGACTGTAGACAGAGCCAAGGGGGTCTGGGTGCAGTCCGAGGGGGCAGTCAGGGGTCTCGATCCAGTGGAGAAAACCCATTCTACCAAGTCAAATGCCAAAGGAGAGTGAACCTCCTGAGAAATCAATAAGGAGGCCAGTCTCCCTGGGTCCGACAAGAGAATTGAGCCAGGCCTGAGGTGGATGTAGCTCCGAGGGGGGGAACCTGACCCGACAAAGCTGGAGCTGAAGAAAAAGATTCCACTCCCTCGGATACGACACCCAAGCTCCAGCTCCGAGAGCAGCTCAGATCCGAGCTGGTCAGATCTGAAATGCTCCAGGCAGCTGTTGACAAAGAGGAAGCAAGTACCATCGACGCCCACCCCCTGACCAAGGCCAACCTCAGATCTGAATACTCCGAACCACCCAAAGGTTGGATCAGAGAAGGAGATATAGGTTGGAAAAAGGGAAGTGAGCTCCCCCCTCCTGAGAGATGGGAGGACTGGCAAGACCCCATCTGGATCTGAGTATGGATAAACTTCTACATCATTTTATCCAGATCAATGTCCAAGTACCAGGTGGACCTCGACGAGGCCATGGACTCCGACCTAGTGGGTCAGGGCACTGATGCCCAAGAAGCTGAATGTGCCTCCTCCCACTCCGGGGAGAACCTCGGAGAATGGAGCCGAGGGGAGTCATGGATCCATGGCGTCTTTGTAGGTGAAGTGAGGTCCAGAGACCTCTTTCTCTTTTCCCTCGCCTTTGACTCTCTCTCCCTCTCTCTACACCTTTTCTGCTCTGCTACCACAGGCTTTGGTACAGGAGGTTGAGTCCCAGCCTGGGAGGGAGGAGAAGCCAGAGGAAGAGAGGAAGGAGAAGCAGCCACAGCAGCCGCTGCGACCAAAGCTTGAAATGAGGAATCAGATTCTGAAGGGGGAGGAAGGCCTTTTAGGGCCAACTTGGCCTTCCTATCTTTAATGGAAAGGGGGTTGAAACCCGCACATATGCTGTAGTCCACACTCAGATGGGCAATGCCCAAGCACAAAACACACAGAGTGTGGCCATATGCAGGGTATAATTTATGGCCACACTCTGTGCAACACTTGAAAACAAGCTTTTCTGCCATACTGCTTGAGTAAAAAGGGAACTTGAGAAAAAAAGGCAGTTCCTTTCTAACTGGCACACTCACACCCACTCACCACACTAGTATACAGAAAACACTGAGGGGGGAGGGGAAGCTACAGTCTACACAACAGTACAAACTAGTCTAACTATCCTAAAACTCATTGCACCAAGCGAGTGGAGGAGAAAGGGGACCTTTGCAAACACTATCTAACAAAATTCTAAAGAAAAAAGATACTCACAAAGGTTTTACCCACTTGACTAAGTTGGAGGTCAAGAGAGATGATGCAAAAGCTATTCGTGGCAAATGAGATCTGGGGATGGAAGGCAGTGGAGGTGTATTTTGGGTAAGGGGAGGAGTTTGGAGCTTGGAGCTCATGCTAGTAAAAGTTGCCGGCTCAGATCCGATACGGATCCGTAACCCACAGGTTGAAGACCAAATGAAGTAAACTGCTTCAGATTGCAATTCGCATAGCAAAGTCTTGATGAAAATAACACACTGAAGGAAAGTCTCACATGACGGCAACCTAGTGTGGGGCACTCCATAATATACATATTTGATGATTCAGAAAAGAATATGTTGAAATCAGCATTATTCCAAGGCAAAACTGGAAAAGTGCTGGAACACATTAGAATATTTTATCTTAACAATGGTATGTTCAGGAGGGATTAAGAAAGACATCCACACTTGTCTGCAATTTCTATGGTAATTTTAATTGATTAGAGTATGCAAAGTGGGTGGAGAATAACACCATAGATTGACTCCCATTAGAAACAACTTTGCTTGAGAGCAGAGATCTGTTAAGCTGATTTATCTGACAATAAAGGCTCATGAATCAATTATTATTTAAAAAAAAGAGAGAGATAAATAAAAGATCAGATATAAACTGGGATGCCTGGGGAGACTGAGTTTTGAAAATTTTTGTTCAGAAAAGTATTTATACCTATAAGGACACTGGCTCATCTGTAGCTAGAAAAGAGGAGGCTTTCTTATTAAAGTGTTTGCAGATTAGTTTAGTAAGGTACGGTATGTGTCAAAAGATAGAAAAGGGAGCTATGGTTCTCTTGTACCTCAAATGTAACTGACTTGGCATAGGGGAGACAGCTAGATATATACAGAACTGGGACACGGGGGGAAGAATTAATGTTCTCTTCATCCAAACACTCATGAACAGAGAGAAAGCAGACATGGAACCTCTCCAAAAGTGAAGTAAGGATCATCATACAGGTGATATAAACCACTTTTAAATAAACCCAGATACACAGATGGACTAGCATTATACAAACTTACTGAGACATAGAGCTACATTGTTTACTCCAGTATCAAGTGAATATGGGAAATAAGGACAACAATACTTGCTATGATTTCTCACTTTGCAAAAGAAAGAAAGGGGAGAGGAAATAAAAAAAAAAAAAGAAAACGAACTCCATATTTTAACATGTACAGTTACTGAAATGTTGTATTGGAAAAAAGTGTTCAATACTGTATTACAAATAAATGTATCACATATATATTATACACAGAAACAAATTACCTTTTTTAATATATTATATATAAATGGTATCAATGTTTAGCAGAATGGATGACCTTTTGTCTATAAGATGTAAGATGTGAGAAGTAATAGTATAAAAAATTAATCTTAGAAAAATTCATAGAGTTGTTATACTTTTGCATAGCACACTGTTTATCAAATTTGCATTTAGAAATTTGAACTTACATAAATGTCACCTATTAATAGAAAGATTGTTTGCATGACAAAAATTGGTTTTAATTAAGGTTTATGATATGTTACAAAAAATTCTCTACTGGTAAAAGAGTTAAGAACTACAGTTAAGAAGTTGCACAATTTACATTCTTTGCGTACATTTAATATTGGAAATATATGATACTTATTCTAATAAATATTGAACCTTTTTTTTTTTTTTCAAATTGGAGCTCGGACAGAGTCAACTTTTATTTTTTCTTTAATTGCCGGTAGACATGAAAGATAATCTGATAGAATTTTTTTGTCTATTGGATTAGAAGTGTATATCACTTCATGTTTACTGATGGGATTATCAAAATGTTTGATTACAGGGTTTTACCTCTTTAATATTGAAAAACGTATTTTTTCTTTTCTTTTGTGGCCTGAATCTAGATGCATTCTATGTTATTTAATTGAAAAGGGCAGTTTGTCTACTATATTTAAAATTAATTGGGACTTTGTGCACAATTTCTGTGTCACAAAACAGCATCAAACATAATACATACCATAAACACTTTATAAATACAAACAAAAGGAATTGACGTAACCATACTCTCTCTAAACAAAAATGGCTTAAATAATCCTAGGAAAATATCCAATCTATTAAGATTTTTGAAATTAAATAAAGCACAAGTGATATTTCTTCAAGAAACCCACTTTAAGATAAATGATAATTATATATGGAATCCTAATGAATACATAAAATTATCACACTCTTCATATAAAAATTAGACTAGAAAAGCATTAATCTTATGGGGGAAAAATGTCACCAATCCTCAAATCATTTACAACTATGAAGACAGAGAAGGGCTTTTAGCAATTGTAATACTGAAATTTAATAATAGAATCTGGACACTAGCAAATGTATATTGGTTTCCAGGCATTGGTGTTGGAACAGTTAGAAAACATATAGATCTAATTACCAGAGTATATAAGGGAAATTTGATAGTAGGAGGAGATTTTAATTGCATCTTGGATAATATGGAGACCACAAACAAATGAAGCTTTCATATTAACTCCATAGCGAAGGTTCTCAAAAAATGGTGTGAAAATTGAAATCTATTTGATACATTCAGATACAAAGAGAACAGTTTATTACTATTTTCCCATCATGACTATAGACATGATACTCAAACAAGAATAGACAAAATATTTATAACCCAGGAATTAAATACGAAAATAACAAACGTTTCCATAACTCAATGTCCTTTCTCAGATCATAACTCTTTAATTCTTAAATTACAAACAGATTTCAAGAATGTAATCTTTATGACAAGAATACCGGCTTATATTACAAAAATAAAATAATTCAAACCTTGGCTGGATACAGAAATAACATTTTTCTTAGATACAAATCATACTAAAGAATCAAATGCAGCAATCTTATGGGATACCTTGAAAGCATACTTGAATGGAAAAATTCTCTCTTGATTTAAAAATAAAACAAAAGAATAGGAATCAGAACTACACAACATTCAAAAACAAATCACAGATTTTAATAATAATAAATCTAGAAATGCTTCCAACAATAAAAAAAATTGAAGAACTAAAAAATATATATAATGAAATTCTAACACATAAAACTAATTTAGCATTAGAAAAATTAAAACTTAACTTACACCCTATTACACCTAAACACATACATAATCTAGCAGTTAGAATTAAAAGACAAACGATAGAAAATAATATCATAAATATCATCCATGAAGGTAAAAAAAAAGTATCAGATATAAGTGATATTTTTGATGCTTTTAAACATCATTACACTGAACATTATAGAGAAGACTTTCATCAACAGAATCTATTAAATATATACTTACATTTTGCTAAAATAAAAGTAATACCAGAAAAACTAAAATTAGATATTTAAAAACAAATATACCAAAAGGAATCATTGAAAAAATTAAGGAAGTAAAAGTAATAAGGCACCAGGAATTGACAGAATAACCCTTGAATTGTATAAAATACTCCCAACATCAGCAATATCATTATTTCATAAAACATTGAATGAAATACATTCACAAAACACAATACCACCCTCATGGTGATATTCTCTAATTATGCCATTATAAAGGAAAATAAAGATCCTAAACAATGCAACTCATATAGGCCAATCTCACTACTTAACAATGACAATAAAATCGTTATGTCTATATTAGTTAATCGAATTAAAAAATCATTGACATATATAAAGGAAGATCAAACAGGATTTATATACAATAGACATACTCATGATAATATACAGAGAATTTTAACACTTACAGATTTCTTAAACAGAGATAACCAGGAAGCCATCATAGTAGCATTAGATATAGAGAAAGCCTTTGATACACTCAGAAGGGATTATCTTTTTAAAGTATTAGAACTTTACAAATTTCCCCATCATTTCATTACACTGATAAAAAATATCTACAAAGATAATCTTGCTTATGTAAAACTTGGGCCATTTACATCTGAAGGCATTGAGATAACTAAAGGCACAAAACAAGGTTGCCCTATGTCACCTATCCTATTTGCACTAGCTATAGAATTATTTGCATCATCAATACGTAATGACTTCAAAATAAAAGGTATTGAAATATATGTCAAACTTAACTCAAAAATTATGTTATTTACTGATGATGTTCTACTCACCTTATCCATATCAGAAGAATCTTTACAAGAAGTAGATGAGCTAGTGGAAACATTTTATCTTATCTCTTCTCTTCGTTTTAAGAAAACAAAGTCTAATTACATCATTTTGAATAAGAAGCTGGACTCTTTATCAAATACAAATCATATAATAGGTAAACAAGTTCCCACTATAAAATATCTAAGAATAGCACTAAGTGAACATATGGAATCAACTTTAAACATAAATTAGAATAATATAATAGATAATATAAAAATGCAAACAGAAAAATGGAATAAAATGTATTTGAAATTTGAGGATAGAGTGCAACTAATAAAAATTATATTACTCTCAAAAATAAATTACATAGCACATGCTATTCCCATGATACCAAATAAAAAATACTTACAAGAGATAAACAAAATTCTTTTAAATTTCCTTTGGTTTCCAAAAAGAAATAAGATAGTGTATACACATCATATTAGGCTGTGGGAAATGGGTGGTATCAATTTTCCAGACATAGAGACATATATAAAAGTTTCTATTTTTAGAATAATTATAAATTGGAGAGATCCTAATGTTTCTTCTACTTGGAAAACTGTACATACTATTATCTTTTTAAATGAGAACGAATTAGCAAAAAATCTCATGCTAAATGAACAAAATAATAAGATTTGGCATATAATAATTGTTAGCATTCAATACAATATAACAAAACCAACTAACTTAAACTACATAAACAACATTTATAATCAATTAAGAAGATTCATTCACATCAACACAGACATAAAATTATGGATAGAATTGTTACTGCCTTTCAGTTCTACAAAAATTTCTTTAATAAGATTCATAAAAATACTCTTACTAATTGGGAAATAAAAAATTTCACATGTTGGTAACCCTGTATAAACAATCAAAGAGTACTGGACATTAAACAGTTACAAAATACATTTGATATTTCAAACACAGATTGGTTGATGCTCCAAAGCATAATATCACACGCACAAGACCTATACAGAATAATTAATAATTCTTCCTATAAAACTAGTCCCAAACGTATAAATTATATATTTGAAGTTATATATAATAATTATAATTGGACAAATCAAATATCTAAAATATACAAAATGTTGATGAACTATAAAACTAAACCTAATCAAAAATTTTGGAACTTCATTACAAGAGGACATCAAACAAATTTATCTAATGAAAGTAAAAAAATAAGTTATGTTCTTACCATAACGTTCCATGTTTGTTGTCCTTTATCTCGCCTTCCTTCTTTATGGTTGGGTTCGGAGTCGATCTCGGCTCTGACTCAGCCACTTCTAAAGCTCAAAGAATCCTTACTGGCTCGAGGCTAACCTCTTATCCCAGCATGCATAGCGGTAGCTACCCAGATCTCGTTTGTGAGACCTAACCACTAGATAGAAAATTATGAATTACCCAATAAAAGAGGTAACTAAACAATAAGACTCCTTGTACCAACAACAGGAAAACATGGTGACAAGAGAATATCAAAAATTGAAAGCAAGGGAAACTCAGCCAGATCAGCCAAAAGGTAAATTCCTCAAAATCATCCAGGATGGGGGAAGGAGGGAGGGATGCAAGAAGGAAGGCAAGATAAAGGACAACAAACATGGAATGTTATGGTAAGAACATAACTTCTTTATGTTATGTTGTCCATCTCGCCTTCCTTCTTTCTCGTTGGGACAGCGTCCTTAGCACCTAAATCCTGGGTGGCCTACTGGAAAAGAGACTTCAGAACTGTGGAACCACAGGATGCCCTGTTCCAAGAGGCCATGTCCACTTTATAATGAGTAATGAAGGTATGGGGAGTAGCCCATGCTGCTGGCGTGCAAATAGTATCTAAAGGAAGCTTAGCTTGAAAGGGCATGGAGGTAGCCAAGGACCTAGTGGAATGTCCTCTCACTTTTCATGGGACTGACACATTCCAAGACTCATAAACATAAGTAATAGTACTGGACAGCCATTTTGAAAGAGTCACTTTGGAAACTGATGAGCCTTGTTTGCCCTGAGAATAAGATACAAACAGCTGATCTGAGTTTCTAATATCCTCGGTCTTTTGAAAATAAAATTGTAATTGCCTCTGGACATCCAATTGATGTAATTAGTACTCTGCCTTGTTGCCATAATTTGGAAAGAAAACAGGAAGTTCAATTGACTGATTCAAATTATAGTCTGAGCAGACTTTTTGTAAAAAGGAAGGATTAGTCCTAAGATACACTCTATCCTTGTGAAAGATCATATAAGACGGGTGGATGGAAAGTGCCTGAAACTCTGAGACCCGTCTAGCTGATGTAACCACAATCAAGAAGAGGGTCTTCCATGATAAGAACTTCAGAGAACAAGAAGCAGCTGGTTCAAAGGGAGGAAGGATCAGAGTAGCTAGTACTAGGTTTAAATCCCAAGGATGGAGAGGTTCTCGGATAGGAGGCCTTAATAGTGTAGCACCTTTCAAAATGGCCTTGCATAACTTATGAGACATGACATTTGAACCTAGAAGGTCCACAAGAAAATTAGAAATAGCAGCCAGTTGAATACGAATCATAGCAGCTGCTGCTCCTTTCTCGATGGTTGCAGAATTTTTGCAATTGGAACTGTAAAAGGATCAATGTCATTTTGCTCGGCTCAGAGGAAGAACCTCTTCCATTTACTAGTGTAACGCTTGCTAGTAGTTGGTTTATGGGAAGAGACTAAAATATGTTGAACCATAGGAGAGATCTCAGGGAGTCTGGCTAGGATCGGAAGTGGAAAAACCAAGCTGTCAGCTTGAGAGTTTGAATGGGAGGATGAAGAGTGCCCGACTGATGTGTCAGAAGGTCCGGAAATGGGTCCAGAATCCAAGGCTCCTCCTTCAGGTAATGCTAAAGTAATGGGAACCATATCTGACAAGGCCAGTATGGAGCAATGAGAATCAGCTTGCAACTCAGCAACTTTGCTTTCTGAAGAACTTTTGGAATTAAAGGAAAGGGGGGAGCATAAAGGATCCTGGGGGCCAATCGCGGGCCAGTGCATCTCTGGTTACTGTCCCGGAGGGGGAACTAGGGCAAAATAGCTGCTGCATTTGTTGTTCTGATGAGAGGCAAAGAGATTGCAGTGTGGCTGGCCCCATCTGTGGAAGATCATATCCACCACATCTTGTTTCAGAGACCACTCGTGGGGCATGAGAATTGCTCTGCTGAGCTTGTCCGCTATCACTTTGGACTTCCCCGGAATGTGCGTAGCAACCAGAAAACACTGAGAGGACATCGCCCATTGCCATACTCGAAGGGCCTTCTGACATAAGGGATAAGATCTGGTTCCACCCTGTTTGTTGATGTATCATACTACTGGCATGTTGTCCATCTGAATTGCTATATGGCCCAAAGGGAGAGAGTCGTGAAGTGCTTGCAATGCTAGTAACACTGCTCTCATCTCCAGGACATTGATATGCAAATGGTACTCATGAGGTTACCAAGTTCCTTGGACTGTCTGTCCCAGATAATATCCCCCCACCCTATCTGGAAGCGTCCGTAGTCACTGTGGCTACCAGAAGAGGGGCTACAAAGCGTCTGGCCCAGAGTGACTAGGGGAGAGTGGAGCCACTACTGTAAATCTTTCTTGCAAGTATCCATGATTAAAATCATGTGCGACACTGGCAATTCCTGATACGACAACTGAGGGAAGAGGAGCCATTGCAGAATCCTCATGTGATAACAGGCTAACAGAACTAGAGTAATGGCAGCCACCATTAACCCCAAGACTTTCAGGACAAATTGAGCCTGAACCTTTGATTTTGACGAAGAAGAGACACCTGACTTCGAATGGCAAGCACCCTTTCTTGTGGAAGCTTGGCTATCATGCCTCTTGTATTTAGCTGAGCGCCTATGAAGGTAATACACTGAGAGGGCAACAGGGCAGATTTTTCATAATTTATTGTGATTCCTAGGTGTGCACAAGTGTGAATCTTGTGGTTCCTAGCCCTTAGGGGATGATGCTCACTGGTGGCAGTGAGGAGCCAGTCGTCTAGATAAGGAAACACCTGGAATCCCAAACGTCTCAGGTCAGCCATGACTACTGCCATACATTTGGTGAACACCCTGGGGGCTGTGGTGAGACCAAATGGCAGGGCTCTGAACTGATAATGACTGGCTCCCAGCCAGAAGCATAAATGTCTCCTGGACCGCCTGTCCATTTTTATATGGTAGTACGCGTCCTGGTGATTGATAGAGCACATCCAATCTTCCTGAACCAAAAAGGGTAGAATGGACTGCAGTGTCACCATCCGGAACTTGGTCATCTTTACTGACCTGTTTACTTGCTGAGATCCAAGATAGGTCTCCAGTCTTCTTTGGAACTAAAAAGAACCTTGAGTAAGTTCTGGATTCTATCTGGTCTGCGGGGACTTCCTGAATGGCTCTTTCTTGCAGCAAGGTTTTTACTTCTATGGCTGCTTGATCTCAAAGATTGAGTGGAACATCTGGGATTGTTGATTTTTGACTTCTTGGGGGTGCGTGGGAGAAGGAAATTTTGTAACCCCTAGATATTATGCACCGTACCATTTGTCTTCTGTTATATCTTGCCAGGCTCTTGGGTACAGTGAAATTCTGCCCCCAACTGTCTCCAGAAGTGAGCAGCCGGGCAATCCTTCAGGGATTCTGAAAGGGTCTGGCAGAGAACATAACCCTGTCACCCTGTTGTGGAACCCCCTGCCGCGAGGTCGGCATCTCCCATTATTATTTCCCCCTCTGCCTCAGAGGAAAATTACCTCCACGAGTGTCCGGCGAAGCTCCCCTGGGATTTATGGAACCACATTTTCCCACTCTTTTGGCCTTTGGGATAAGGCTGGGATGGAGTGAAAAAACGGACTCCTACGACAGAGAGAGTTTTGCCATCATGTTCACTCCTGGTAAGAGTATCTCGAACTTGCAGCCCGAACAAGGCCAAGCCATTAAAGGGGGCATTCGTAAAGGAGGACTTGAAGGGCTCTGCAAATTGACAAAGGCGTATCCAGGAATGTCTCCGAAGAGCCACTCCTGTGCCTGCATTTCTACTCGCTCCATCTGCTGAGTAAGAAATCAAACACATAGAGGAGTTGACAATGGAGGTTAGGGTTGCTAGCTGGTTAGCCAACTTGGAAGCCGCTTCCTCAGCTGAAGGATCCTGGAGGGTATCTTCCAGCTCTTTAAGGAGATCCCTCTGAAGCCTTGTAAAATGCATCAAGTAGTTCAGCAACCAAAGAGTAAAGGCCGCTGAAGAGAAAACACGCTTCCCATACCTATCCATGTCTCTAGACTCCTTGTTTGGTGGATGGATAGAAGAGGAAGTCTCCGCAAGTTCCTTCTTGGTGGCTGCTACCACCACCATAGCATCAACTGGCACACCTTTGGAGATGAAGGTCTTGTCATCTGGTGCAGTTATGAATATGTCTGGCCTTCTCGGAATGGGCTGCATGGACGCTGGAGCACTCCACGCCTTTCAACTCACGACAGACAAAAGTGGGTCGAAAGGCAAAGACACCCAGGAAGTGGAAGGTCTGGAACCAAATGCGTCCAGGTACATGGACTCGTCCTCAGAGGGGGCAAGGGACTTCCAGTTTCCCCTTTGTCTAAGGATCTCCAGAATGTCTGAAAGTGTGACATCTTCAGAGGGGGACCATAGGGACCCTTCCAAGTCATCCAAGTCCGTGTCAGAGGTGACGGACTCAGGGGAGTCCACATGTTTCCTCTTACATTTTTTTCTTCCTGAGAACCTCCTCTGAGAAATGCTCAGGAGAAATCTCAGAAGAAGGCCATCCTGGGGCATCAGTTCCCTACGCTTGGGATGGAGAGAAGGATCCGAGGCAGACACAGGTATTAACAGGGACAGAACCAATGGAGACGCGGGTGGGGCCATCTAGGTGGACAGCACACTCCTCATCACCTTGAAGGCACCGTGATCCAGAACAGAGGGAGGCTCCAGCTCCGAGAAGCCTGGAGACCTCCTGCGCACAGAAGACGATGGCTCCGAGGCAGATGTGGGAGCTGAACTCACCTGCGCTGAAGCTCGGAGAGGGAGCATGGGGTCGGACAAGGGTCCGATGCCACTTCCCCCCTTGGAGCGACAAGGGAGTCTTGGCGCCCAGACTTCTTGATGGAGCAGACTGTCGAGGAGGTCAGAGTGAATGTCGGAACCAACAGAGCAAGGGTTGTCAGAACCAATGGTTTCACCGCTACTACCTCCATGCATTCCAGCTCCGAACTGGATGCAGTCGGAGTAGGAACCGAAATAGGGGCTGGACCAGACAATGGAGCCACTTCCTTCTAGACTGGCCCAGACAACAATTGAGCAAATACCATTGTCTTGAGCAGCCTCTTCACCGCTCTCTCCACATCATCGTCTGATAAACTCCTGGATGATCGAGAGGAATGGGACGAGGACTGGTGACAACCTGCTGCTAATTTTAAAAGTACTGACTGAGGCACAGATCTCACTGGATCCAAGGAAGGAGATCTTGACCTCCTTTGAGTCCGGGATGGCTCTGAAGCCACAGATGGAGCCGCTGGAGCAGAGGAATCCTTGGATCCAACAATCCACTCCAAAGGATCTGAAGATTTAGATTTTTGCCTTTGTCGACACAGAAGGCGGAGCCGATGAAGATGCTTCTCTATCATCAGATTTGGAAGGCTGAGTAATCAATGCAACCTCAACCTGAGGTTTTAACAACCCTCTCAAGATCAGTTTGTTGCACCTCTCCTGCAACACCTATGCACTGAAGGCATGGCACACAGAGCATGAGTCGTGAAGGTGGACTGCATCTAAACAGTAAATGCAACTCATGTGCCTGTCTGTAAGGGACATATTTTGGTAACACAAATCGTATGTTTTAAAGCCTGACTGCTTTGTAGATTCTTTAGACATAATTACACACAAAGAGTGACACTTAAAGAAAAAGAGACTTTTTTTTTTGACAGAGGGAAAAAAGATAAGGAAGGGGTAGCCCCTAAAGTAAACGGCTACTGCTCTCAAAGGGAGAAAGCCTCTAACTTAAATGGCTTCTCCCTAAGAAACAAGTAGGGAAAAAGCAAAAGATAACTCTGTAGAAAAACAGGCCACCAACAACAAACAGAAAAAACAGGCCTGAGAGGAAACGATGGCCTATGAACAAAAACAACAACTGTAACAAGTATAGGGGTGATAAGACAGTTAAACTCTAACTAATAATGCAAATTATCCCTGAACAAACAGCAATTTTCACAGAAAAATAGGCTACTTAGCCTGAGCCAGCAGAAGACAATCTCAACGCTGCAAGCGGAAAACGAGATCTGGGTAGCTACCGCTATGTATGCTGGGATAAGGGGTTAGCCTCGAACCAGTAAGGACTCTTCGAGCTTTAGAAGTGGTCAAGTCAGAGCAGAGATTGGCTCTGGACCCAACCAGAAAGAAGGAAGGTGAGATGGACAACATAACATCTAACCTTTTGCACTCTGTCAAATGAATATCTTATACACAAGTTTGGAAGATATACACTTGTAAATTTCTACACAGAGCATTTATCACACCTGACAAATTAGCCAAAATCAATTCTTCTGAAGATGTCATTTGTTGGAGATGTTCTTTAAGATGCAAAGCAGATTGGATGCATATTTACTGTGTTTCTGTACCTAATTCATAGGTTCATAGGTTGGTACTAGGCTATCAGCCCTAGGGCCTATACAAGCCTAGCCATAACAATTCCCTGGCTATTTCTTCCCACATTATTTACTTTCCTGGACCCCTGTCTAGCAGGGTGACTGACGTGATCCCTGGGGTGAATTTCCTTTCTCCCATCCAGTCGTCAAGGTTCCTTTTGAAGAGGTCCAAAGAGGCACTCTGCTTGATATGTATGGGCAATCTATTCCAGAGTCTGGGGAGTCTCTGCTACTTATGGTCTGATCTTACCAATATCTAAAACATACAAAATGTTGATGAGCTATAAAACTAAACCTAATCAAAAATTTTGGAACTTCATTACAAGAGGACATCAAACAAATTTATCTAATGAAAGTAAAAAAATAAGTTATGTTCTTACCATAACATTCCATGTTTGTTGTCCTTTATCTCGCCTTCCTTCTTTATGGTTGGGTTCGGAGTCGATCTCGGCTCTGACTCAGCCACTTCTAAAGCTCAAAGAATCCTTACTGGCTCGAGGCTAACCCCTTATCCCAGCATGCATAGCGGTAGCTACCCAGATCTCGTTTGTGAGACCTAACCACTAGATAGAAAATTATGAATTACCCAATAAAAGAGGTAACTAAACAATAAGACTCCTTGCACCAACAACAGGAAAACATGGTGACAAGGAGAATATCAAAAATTGAAAGCAAGGGAAACTCAGCCAGATCAGCCAAAAGGTAAATTCCTCAAAATCATCCAGGATGGGGGAAGGATGCAAGAAGGAAGGCAAGATAAAGAACAACAAACATGGAATGTTATGGTAAGAACATAACTTCTTTATGTTATGTTGTCCATCTCGCCTTCCTTCTTTCTCATTGGGACAGCATCCTTAGCACCTAAATCCTGGGTGGCCTACTGGAAAAGAGACTTCAGAACCGTGGAACCACAGGATGCCCTGTTCCAAGAGGCCATGTCCACTTTATAATGAGTAATGAAGGTATGGGGAGTAGCCCATGCTGCTGGCGTGCAAATAGTATCTAAAGGAAGCTTAGCTTGAAAGGGCATGGAGGTAGCCAAGGACCTAGTGGAATGTCCTCTCACTTTTCATGGGACTGACACATTCCAAGACTCATAAACATAAGTAATAGTACTGGACAGCCATTTTGAAAGAGTCACTTTGGAAACTGATGAGCCTTGTTTGCCCTGAGAATAAGATACAAACAGCTGATCTGAGTTTGTAATATCCTTGGTCTTTTGAAAATAAAATTGTAATTGCCTCTGGACATCCAATTGATGTAATTAGTACTCTGCCTTGTTGCCATAATTTGGAAAGAAAACAGGAAGTTCAATTGACTGATTCAAATTATAGTCTGAGCAGACTTTTTGTAAAAAGGAAGGATTAGTCCTAAGATACACTCTATCCTTGTGAAAGATCATATAAGACGGGTGGATGGAAAGTGCCTGAAACTCTGAGACCTGTCTAGCTGATGTAACCACAATCAAGAAGAGGGTCTTCCATGATAAGAACTTCAAAGAACAAGAAGCAGCTGGTTCAAAGGGAGGAAGGATTAGAGTAGCTAGTACTAGGTTTAAATCCCAAGGATGGAGAGGTTCTCGGATAGGAGGCCTTAATAGTGTAGCACCTTTCAAAATGGCCTTGCATAACTTATGAGACATGACATTTGAACCTAGAAGGCCCACAAGAAAATTAGAAATAGCAGCCAGTTGAATACGAATCATAGCAGCTGCTGCTCCTTTCTCGATGGTTGCAGAATTTTTGCAATTGGAACTGTAAAAGGATCAATATCATTTTGCTCGGCTCAGAGGAAAAACCTCTTCCATTTACTAGTGTAACGCTTGCTAGTAGTTGGTTTATGGGAAGAGACTAAAATATGTTGAACCATAGGAGAGATATCAGGGAGTCTGGCTAGGATCGGAAGTGGAAAAACCAAGCTGTCAGCTTGAGAGTTTGAATGGGAGGATGAAGAGCACCCGACTGATGTGTCAGAAGGTCCGGAAATGGGTCCAGAATCCAAGGCTCCTCCTTCAGGTAATGCTAAAGGAATGGGAACCATATTTGACAAGGCCAGTATGGAGCAATGAGAATCAGCTTGCAACTCAGCAACTTTGCTTTCTGAAGAACTTTTGGAATTAAAGGAAAGGGGGGGAAAGCATAAAGGATCCTGGGGGCCAATCACGGGCCAGTGCATCTCTGAGTTACTGTCCCGGAGGGGGAACTAGGGCAAAATAGCTGCTGCATTTGTTGTTCTGATGAGAGGCAAAGAGATTGCAGTGTGGCTGGCCCCATCTGTGGAAGATCATATCTGCCACATCTTGTTTCAGAGACCACTCGTGGGGCATGAGAATTGCACTGCTGAGCTTGTCCGCTATCACTTTGGACTTCCCCGGAATGTGCGTAGCAACCAGAAAACACTGAGAGGACATCACCCATTGCCATACTCGAAGGGCCTTCTGACATAAGGGATAAGATCTGGTTCCACCCTGTTTGTTGATGTATCATACTACTGACATGTTGTCCATCTGAATTGCTATATGGCCCAAAGGGAGAGAGTCGTGAAGTGCTTGCAATGCTAGTAACACTGTTCTCATCTCCAGGACATTGATATGCAAATGGTACTCATGAGGTTACCAAGTTCCTTGGACTGTCTGTCCCAGATAATATCCCCCCACCCTATCTGGAAGCGTCCGTAGTCACTGTGGCTACCAGAAGAGGGGCTACAAAGTGTCTGGCCCAGAGTGAATAGGGGAGAGTGGAGCCACTACTGTAAATCTTTCTTGCAAGTATCCGTGATTAACATCATGTGTGACACTGGCAATTCCTGATACAAGAACTGAGGGAAGAGGAGCCATTGCAGAATCCTCATGTGATAACAGGCTAACAGAACTAGAGTAATGGCAGCCACCATTAACCCCAAGACTTTCAGGACAAATTGAGCCTGAACCTTTGATTTTGACAAAGAAGAGACACCTGACTTCGAATGGCAAGCACCCTTTCTTGTGGAAGCTTGGCTATCATGCCTCTTGTATTTAGCTGAGCGCCTATGAAGGTAATACACTGAGAGGGCAACAGGGCAGATTTTTCATAACTTATTGTGATTCCTAGGTGTGCACAAGTGTGAATCGTGTGGTTCCTAACCCTTAGGGGATGATGCTCACTGGTGGCAGTGAGGAGCCAGTCGTCTAGATAAGGAAACACCTGGAATCCCAAACGTCTCAGGTCAGCCATGACTACTGCCATACATTTGGTGAACACAATGGGGGCTGTGGTGAGACCAAATGGCAGGGCTCTGAATTGATAATGACTGGCTCCCAGCCAGAGGCATAAATGTCTCCTGGACCGCCTGTCCATTTTTATATGGTAGTACGCGTCCTGGAGATTGATAGAGCACATCCAATCTTCCTGAACCAAAAAGGGTAGAATGGACTGCAGTGTCACCATCCGGAACTTGGTCATCTTTACTGACCTGTTTACTTGCTGAGATCCAAGATAGGTCTCCAGTCTTCTTTGGAACTAAAAAGAACCTTGAGCAAGTTCTGGATTCTATCTGGTCTGCGGGGACTTCCTGAATGGCTCTTTCTTGCAGCAAGATTTTTACTTCTATGGCTGCTTGATCCCAAAGATTGGGTGGAACATCTGGGATTGTTGATTTTTGACTTCTTGGGGCTGCGTGGGAGAAGGAAATTTTGTAACCCCTAGATATTATGCACCGTACCATTTGTCTTCTGTTATATCTTGCCAGGCTCTTGGGTACAGTGAAATTCTGCCCCCAACTGCCTCCAGAATTGAGCAGCCGGGCAATCCTTCAGGGATTCTGAAAGGGTCTGGCAGAGAACATAACCCTGTCACCCTGTTGTGGAACCCCCTGCCACGAGGTTGGCATCTCCCATTATTATTTCCCCCTCTGCCTCAGGGGAAAATTACCTCCACGAGTGTCCGGCGAAGCTCCCTGGGATTTATGGAACCACATTTTCCCACTCTTTTGGCCTTTGGGATAAGGCTGGGATGGAGTGAAAAAACAGACTCCTACGACAGAGAGAGTTTTGCCATCATGTTCACTCCTGGTAAGAGTATCTCGAACTTGCAGCCCGAACAAGGCCAAGCCATTAAAGGGGACATTCGTAAAGGAGGACTTGAAGGGCTCTGCAAATTGACAAAGGCGTATCCAGGAATGTCTCCGAAGAGCCACTCCTGTGCCTGCATTTCTACTTGCTCCATCTGCTGAGTAAGAAATCAAACACATGGAGGAGTTGACAATGGAGGTTAGGGTTGCTAGCTGGTTAGCCAACTTGGAAGCCGCTTCCTCAGCTGAAGGATCCTGGAGGGTATCTTCCAGCTCTTTAAGGAGATCCCTCTGAAGCCTTGTAAAATGCATCAAGTAGTTCAGCGACCAAAGAGTAAAGGCCGCTGAAGAGAAAACACGCTTCCCATACCTATCCATGGCTCTAGACTCCTTGTTTGGTGGATGGATAGAAGAGGAAGTCTCCGCAAGTTCCTTTTTGGTGGCTGCTACCACCACCATAGCATCAACTGGCACACCTTTGGAGATGAAGGTCTTGTCATCTGGTGCAGTTATGAATATGTGTGGCCTTCTCGGAATGGGCTGCATGGACTCTGGAGCACTCCACGCCTTTCAACTCACGACAGACAAAAGTGGGTCGAAAGGCAAAGACACCCAGGAAGTGGAAAGTCTGGAACCAAATGCGTCCAGGTACACGGACTCGTCCTCAGAGGGGGCAAGGGACTTCCAGTTTCCCCTTTGTCTAAGGATCTCCAGAATGTCTGAAAGTGCGACATCTTCAGAGGGGGACCATGGGGATGCTTCCAAGTCATCCAAGTCCGTGTCAGAGGTGACAGACTCAGGGGAATCCACATTGTTTCCTCTTACATTTTTTCTTCCTGAGAACCTCCTCTGAGAAATGCTCAGGAGAGGTCTCAGAAGAAGAGGGGTCACCCTGTAGGCCATCCTGGGGCATCAGTTCCCTACGCTTGGGATGGAGAGAAGGATCCAAGGCAGACACAGGTATTAACAGGACAGAACCAATTGAGACACGGGTGGGGCCATCTAGGTGGACAGCACACTCCTCATCACCTTGAAGGCACCGTGATCCAGAACAGAGGGAGGCTCCAGCTCCGAGAAGCCTGGAGACCTCCTGTGCACAGAAGACGATGGCTCTGAGGCAGATGTGGGAGCTGAACTCACCTGCGCTGAAGCTCGGAGAGGGAGCGTGGGGTCGGACAAGGGTCCGATGCCACTTCCCCCCTTGGAGCGACAAGGGAGTCTTGGCACCCAGACTTCTTGATGGAGCAGACTGTCGAGGAGGTCAGAGTGAATGTTGGAACCAACAGAGCAAGGGTTGTCAGAACCAATGGTTTCACCGCTACTACCTCCATGCATTCCAGCTCCGAACTGGATGCTGTCGGAGTAGGAACCGAAATAGGGGCTGGACCGGACAATGGAGCCACTTCCTTCTAGACTGGCCCAGACAACAATTGAGCAAATACCCTTGCCTTGAGCAGCCTCTTCACCGCTCTCTCCACATCATCGTCTGATAAACTCCTGGATGATCGAGAGGAATGGGACGAGGACTGGTGACAACCTGCTGCTAATTTTAAAAGTACTGACTGAGGCACAGATCTCACTGGATCTAAGGAAGGAGATCTCGACCTCTTTTGAGTCTGGGATGGCTCTGAAGCCACAGATGGAGCCGCTGGAGCAGAGGAATCCTCGGATCCAACAATCCACTCCGAAGGATCCAAAGATTTAGATTTTTGCCTTTGTCGACACCGAAGGCAGAGCCGATGAAGATGCTTCTCTATCATCAGATTTGGAAGGCTGAGTAACCAATGCAACCTCAACCTGAGGTTTTAACAACCCTCTCAAGATCAGTTTGTTGCACCTCTCCTGCAACAGCTGTGCACTGAAGGCATGGCACACAGAGCATGAGTCGTGAAGGTGGACTGCATCTAAACAGTAAATGCAACTCATGTGCCTGTCTGTAAGGGACATATTTTGGTAACACAAATCGTATGTTTTAAAGCCTGACTGCTTTGTAGATTCTTTAGACATAATTACACACAAAGAGTGACACTTAATAAAGAAAAAGAGACTTTTTTTTTTGACAGAGGGAAAAAAGATAAGGAAGGGGTAGCCCCTAAAGTAAACGGCTACTGCTCTCAAAGGGAGAAAGCCTCTAACTTAAATGGCTTCTCCCTAAGAAACAAGTAGGGAAAAAGCAAAAGATAACCCTGTAGAAAAACAGGCCACCAACAACAAACAGAAAAAAACAGGCCTGAGAGGAAACTACGGCCTATGAACAAAAACAACAACTGTAACAAGTATAGGGGTGATAAGACAGTTAAACTCTAACTAATAATGCAAATTATCCCTGAACAAACAGCAATTTTGACAGAAAAATAGACTACTTAGACTGAGCCAGCAGAAGACAATCTCAACGCTGCAAGTGGAAAACGAGATCTGGGTAGCTACCACTATGTATGCTGGGATAAGGGGTTAGCCTTGAACCAGTAAGGACTCTTTGAGCTTTAGAAGTGGTCAAGTCAGAGCAGAGATTGGCTCCAGACCCAACCAGAAAGAAGGAAGGTGAGATGGACAACATAACATCTAACCTTTTGCAGTCTGTCAAATGAATATGTTAGACACAAGTTTGGAAGATATACACTTGTAAATTTCTACACAGTGCATTTATCACACCTGACAAATTAGCCAAAATCAATTCTTCTGAAGATGTCATTTGTTGGAGATGTTCTTTAAGATGCAAAGCAGATTGGATGCATATTTACTGTGCTTCTGTACCTAATTCATAGGTTCATAGGTTGGTACTAGGCTACTAGCCCTAGGCGCCCCTACTAAACCCACCTAACACAATTCCCCCTATTTCTTTTCACATTTTTTACTTTCCTTACTTGAGAATGTCGTGTCTAAGGGGGATCCCTGGGGTGGGTTTCCCATTCCTTTCCAGTCAAGGTTCCTTTGAAGAGGTTTTTGAAAAGAGCCCTCTGCTTGATGTGTATTAATATGTAAGTCTGGGTCCTGGGTCTCTCTGCTACTTATGGTCTGATCTTACCAAAAGGGTGGTAGTGGTATGGAGACATTGTCCCCATGTTTGTGATGATCAGGTCTAGTATGTTTTCCTGTCCTGTTAATTTCTGCTAATTTCTGCTACTTTGTAAAAAAAAAAAAAAAATCCTTGTTTCCCGCTTTTACTGAACTAGAATAGTCCAGTCTTCAGGTATTGCTGATCTCTGGCTGTGTCATAGTTCCTGTGTTGCCCATTCCTGTGTTGCCCATATCCTTATTTCCATTGGAGGAAGCTTCTTTGTTCACCAGTGGGAGTGGGGAGCTCTGAGCAGCCTATCTGTCCCTTGAGGAGTGGTTCCAGCCCAGAAACATGTAGCTTATTGGCCGTTTTGGGCCATTTCCTATCACTTTCTAACCCCCTGCTTTAAAGCCCACTTTAGTGCGCTTTTGTGCGAATTTGCGCATAGTGCAGCATCGGGCAGCGCCGCTTAATCGGGTTTAAACTATTCTCGGCTCCACAAAGTCTACTCTTCACTTTTTCCCTTGGAACTGCTCTAACTCTCAAACTAAATAATCTATTCTCAATCTAAAACCCTGCACTTGCTCATATAAGCAATTTTTTGTAAGTTAAGCACTAGTAAACTAAAAAAGCACTACATCCTCATATAATCCTCTTGAGTACCTCATCCCCTATTGGTCCTTCTGATTCAGTTACAAACAAGTTCTGTATACTATTCTAGCATGTCGAAGGGTCAGTTGCTGGCTTCCTCTCCAGTCCAGCTGGTGAATCTGGGAATCTTGAGGCAATGTTACAACTGCCTCATGTACACAGACAACCCTCTTCTCCTCCCAACTAGTACAAATATATGTGAGAGATGCAACCATATAGCCAAACTGCAGGCTGAGCTCTCTCGACCTAGTACTGGCATAACCAGTCAGGAGGAGAAGGTAACCACACACACCATAAATCCAGTCTCACATAGACCTACCACAACTGCAAACCAAACACATAAACACACAAAAACATACTCGGAGGCTCTAAATAAAAATCTGCCAAAGCAGCAGAGACCTCCAAAGCAGACATCCAAGCAACCACTACCCCAAAACAAATCACATGCAACACATAGTTCACAAAGTCAGTGTGCCAAACAGTCACAGCCCTTAAGGCCTAACAACATACCTGATACACTTGTAATAGGTGACTCTATAGTCAGACACACTGACGTCCCACTCACCAGGCTGAACAAGGAAAAGGTCACAGTGAGCTGCTTGTCGGGCGCTAGAATCCGCCACATAACACAAGCACTCTGGTCACTCCAAAGCAGGTACAAATATGACTCAGTCATTGTCCATGCTGGTGTGAATGACCTGAGATGTACCTCCCTGGACTACATGAAAAGAGACATAGAGGAGCTCTCTGATTATGTAGCCAAGGCTGGTATGACCCTGACCTTGAGCAGCATCTTACCCTCACCAAGAATGATGCCACAGTATAAAGACAGTATAAAGACAAAATTTCAACAACTGGCTTATGTATTGGTGTCATTCAAAGGTGATCTAGTGTCTTTCTGCTTGGGATGACATGCTCGACAAGCCACGCTGCTTCGCAAGGGACGGCTTGCATTTGTCACCCCTGGGCTTTCAGATATTGGCAAAGGCTCTTGCCACCCGCATAGTGCCTTTTTTAGGCAAGGCTCAAAAGACAAACCCACCTCCTTAGACAACACATGTAGAAAGAAACTAAGGGTAATGCTGCTCAATGCCAGAAGTCTCAACCTTAAGATGCACGCTCTCAAAGCCCTCCTCAGTATGGAGAACATCGATGTCTGTGCAGTGACAGAAACCTGGTTTAAGGCTCCTGAGAGCACCCCAGCACTACCAGGTTATACCTCATATCATGCTTTTCAGCCCCAAAACTTGGACCGAACCACAAAAGGAGGGGGAGTATCCATATTCATCAAGGATACCCACACCTCCAGGTTAGTGGCATTGCACGAAGCATTGGAGACCATCCATGTGCAACTAACAGTAGGCAAAACTGCCTTCCAGTTCGTAGCAAGCTACAGACCACCCTCTCAAACTCAGGAACCCCACTCAGCCTTCCTGAAGACAGTGGAGAGTATGAAGGTCACTCCAAACACCATCATATTGGGGGACTTCAACTATCCAAACATAGACTGGGAGCATTACTCAAGCCCTAACACCCTAGCCCAAAGGTTCCTAGAATTCATAAACTCAAATGCTATGGAACAACAAGTCACCACTCCCACAGGACGGGAAAACATACTAGACCTGATCATCACAAACATGGGGACACAATGTTCCATACCAGAAGTATACCCCTCTTTGGTAAGATCAGACCATAAATTAATCTCGCTGGAAATTCACATCCAGCACCCACCCCCAGCACACAAGACCACAGTGAAGAACTTCTCAAAAGCCAACTTCACACTTCTTAAATCCGAAGTGGAATCCTTCAAAGCCCCCGGGCCAGTGGAAACTACAGCCCAATCTGCTGAATCCTTTATAAATGCATTCTATGGACACCTTCAGGAATGCATGGATCATGCAATCCCAAATAAAATCAAGACCCATTTCCCTAAAGGCAGGCATCCTGTCTGGTAGACCCCAGCCATAAATAAGCTATACAACAGAAAGAGGAAGCTACTACATGATAGAGCAAAATCCCTAAAAGGGAAGGCATCTCTGATCAGTACTAGCAAAAAACTACGTTCCCTCATAAAATCATCCAAGGCCAGCTTTGAGAGAAAAATTGCACAAGACACTAAAGATAATTATAAGGCCTTCTTTAGTTATGTCAGAAACCCGGGTGGCAACTCCCAGATATGCTCAGAGTTAGTCAATGATGACAAAAAATACACTGAACCCACAGACATTGCCAACATACTGGAAGACAGGTTCAGTGCAAACCCCCCCTCCTCCAAAAGGACAAATATCTGTTCCAGCAGAGTGTTGCCTCCCTGACATCTCAGATGCTCAGGTGAGAGCCGCCCTCCCCAAAGCAAAGAACACAGCATCAATGGGACCAGACGGTGTTCCAGGCTGCGTGCTACACGAACTCCAAAAAGAGCTGAACCCACACATAAGGCTGCAATTCAATCTCAGCCTTACTACAGGATATGTACCCAAAGAATGGCATACAGCAACAGTGGTCCCACTCCACAAAGGAGGTGCTTCTACGGACCCTGGAAACTACCGCCCCATAAGCCTGACTAGCCTTGTCTGCAAAGCTATGGAAAGGATCATTATGGACCTCATAAACAAAGACATTGGGGACCTGCAGACACTGGATCCTACCCAATTCGGCTTTGAAACAGTCACCAAGGCCACTGATGAGGGTAAGGTAGTTCACACAGCCTACCTGGACCTCGCAAAAGCCTTCGACACAATACCCCACTTGAGCATCATAGACAAGCTCTCCAGCTTAAATATAAACCCCTATGTCATAAGATGGGTTGCAAACTGGCTCAAGCATAGAACCCACATGGTCAGAATTGCTGGAGCCATGTCAGACTCTAAACCAGTCACAAGTGGCGTCCCACAGGGCTCAGTCCTGGGACCTCTCTTATTCGGTATATATTTTTCTGAGGTACAGGCTAACACGGGAGGACTGTGGCTGACCAAGTTCACAGATGACTGCAAACTGGGTGCCATAATTGACTCTCCAGCTGACACAAGCATCCTCCAAAAGGGACTCACAGAAACGGATAACTGGTGCCAGAGCCATGGCCTTAAACTAAACGCGAAAAAGTGTATAGTCATACCCTTTAGGAAAAACAAAGTGCCCACAGATTACCACATAGGTGGTAATCCATTAAGTACAGAAGAAGTAATTAGGGAACTAGGGACCCAAGTTGATAGTAATCTCTCCTTTGACAATCACATTGCCAAAGTGGTTAGAAAGACTTTCTATATAGCCCATCTTATCATGAAAGAATTCACATCTAGATCAAGGGAGGTTATTGTGCCCCTGTACTCTTACCTCATCAGGCCCATAATTGAGTACAATGCCCCATTTGGGATGTACCTTACCCGACACCTGCAGCAACTAGAAAGACCACAAAAGTACCTCACAAAGAAGATCAAGGGGCTCAAACTAATGCCATATGCTGCTAGGCTAAAGAAACTCCAGCTCTACTCAGTTGCATACCTCCTACTCAGAGGCGATCTATGCCTGACATACAAAGCCATGTCCAACCCGGAATTAATGGACATGCACCACCTCAGAAATCCCTTAGAGCTACGTGATCAAGAGAATTGAACCTCAGCACAGAAATAAATAGGACATGCTGGAGGGACAGATTCATAACCCAGAGGCTCCCTTCACTCTGGAATAAAATCCCAGTCCATGTTAGGCAGAGCCCCTCACTGACTCTCTTCAAGAGGAATCTTGATGAGTGGATGGGAGATCGTAAGTTCACCCCGGGGGTCACTTCTGTGTCACTGTTAGACAGAGGCACAGTAAACTAACCTTAAAAAGGGCACAGTAAACTCATTCCAAGGGGTGGCGAAAGTCAAACACACTCTGGCTAGGCTTGTAAATGCCCTAGGGCAGATAGCCTAGTATGAACCTATGAACCTATGAAACTATGAACCTATGACTGAACTAACATTAAAATATTCTGGGTAGAAATCACAAAATTCCTTCAAGCTATTTTTACAGATTCCTTTGTACAAACTAAATCGCTAATTTTTCTGAATGTTAATGACAATACGGAAATGAATAAAAAGGACTTGTATCTTCTTTGGTCCATACTAGCAGTAGCAAGAAAATGTATCACAAGAAAATGGAAATTATCACAAGAACCCACCATTGAAGAATTCCTGAGATTAATGGAAGAAACAGCGTTACTGGAAATCAAAGTCAAAGAACTGAGAATCACTCCTAAAATTTGGATTAATAATCCTTAGAAGAAAATTCTTACTCTTATTGAAACACTAAAAATGGTCACAGACCCTTTAGATGTAACTTATACAGTATCACAGATTGGATTGTTTCTTTTCTTATTTTTCATGTTCAGGCCAATTGTAAATATTGTATATAAAATGCTAAAACATAATACCTATATGGATGAATGTAATTCTAACTATTGTTATATTTGGAAAATAAAAACTTTAGATAAAAAAAAAGAATGAATAAATAAAAATCTGGACTTACGTATACTAAGCCCAATATCACTGTATTTCAGAATATTCCTTTTTCTCTAAGGTACATTAATCTAAGAATTAGTATATATAAGCAGTGGGGAGGTGTGGGGAGATGCATCACTTCCGCACTGGGGGAGTGGGGGAGATAAAGTCCCCCCCCACACAGCGGAGGAAATGGGGGGGCTTACCTACTGCAAAATATTTTATATGAAAATAGTGATTTTTGACATTTGCTGCTCTCCTGTACTTTTGCAGTGTTTTTTTAATTGTACAGTTTGCAATTACACATCTTGGAATTACAACAGGGAGCCTCCTGCAAAATCTTACTTGTATTCTCCAACCATGTGCTGCTCAATAAGAGTACCAGCATGGTGGCAGCTCACAGGATAAGGATTAAATGCTCTTCTTATCACACTGTACATGTCACTTCTTCAAGAAAAGAAAGGGGAGTGCTTCCCTTCCCTGGCCAGATCTATAGAGTGACTATATGTACCATTTTCTTTAAACTTTATAAATTCAAACTCTTGCTTGAAAATAAAAAATAAAAATCTGCCATACCAATTGGATAGCAATATTCACTGTACCAGCCCAGAGCTGTCAATGCAGCAGAAACTGCTGCCAAGTGTCACATGAAATTTGAGCAATGTTAGCTAAAAGCACAAAGCAATCATAAGCCTCTTACCAGGATCTCTCTGCCATGAGACACCTTCAGTAGGACAGGAAAACGATCAGTGCCAACAAAATCATGCCTGCAAAAGAAAATAAAAGTGATGCTGAAGACCTGTACACTCATAATAAAACACAGAGAATAGAAGTGTACTGATAGCACACTCATGCAGCAAAACACAGAGCAGAGAAGTGATCACAGCAAATGGAGTACAGGAACAGAATTATTACCCAGAGACAGTGCAGAGGTAGCTAAACAATATTAAACCTGCAAAGGTCATGGATTTGGCAACCCAAAGGTACAGTGCTTATTTTTCTTAGTCTGCATGACCAGGAAGAAGGATGGGCTCATCAGTATGGTACAGTAGCAATGTTAATCCATAAGAAACATCAAGGCATTTTCTAAAAAGGAAATTGATAGAACCTGAACATCGGCACAGCAGGCAGATAATGGAGTAGGATCTATACATTTTTCCAAAATGAACAAGCAAAGAATACAGTGATCAATGTTTCACCATAAAAATATAAAAAACAGCACAGGAAAAAGAGGTAGGTGATAGTCACTAGGTTTATCCTATGTGTGTGTGTGCCTGATAGAATATATGCATGTATGTAATGTAACAGTTTGCCTAATGAAAGAATAAGAAAGTAAATGCAGTAGCTATAAGAAGGATTTAAGTAAATTGCAGACTGATTCATAACATTGAAATGTAATGGGTGGACAAAACAGACACACATTCAGAATGCATTATTTATTCTTATTTATTTCGGTTGATTTGCCCAACTTGGAAAACATCCTAAGGCTGTACATTTTCAGGTTCATCTGTGGACAGAAACAGATAGAAGTAGCAAAGCATAAAAAGAAAATGTAACCATAGATTACAGCAAATACAAAAAAGGCAACACAACAAGACGTACAGATAAAACTGGCTAGCAGTTCAAATACATTCTTAACAGTTCAGCAGGTAACCTACCTTTGTTGCAGAAGGCTCTGGTTTCTATTCCCCCACCAGGAAGTAGGATTAATTTTACTAATATTGACAATGCAGTGCATCATAAGGGGTTGGCTGCACTCCTGAGTGTGACATTCTTCTGATAGGATGTTAAACTGAGGTCCCATCTGCTTGAGTAGATGGTATCTTGAATGGATGCAAAAGATCCCACAGCATTTATTGAAAACAGTAGGGTGAGTTTCACTAGTGCCTGGCCAAATTTCTCATAGACAGTATGAATGCCACCTCTGGTCCTTCCCCCGAAAAGAGGTCACTGGCCTAGTGGGACTAACCCAGTTAACAAAGTATAAATGAGTAAATAAAATACTCATAAGAGCTACCTGTATTTGGATCTCATGTGATATTACATAACAGGCCATTCATTTTTATTTTTACAGCTCCCAAATTCTTAACTCAAGAATCAGTGACAAAAGCTCCAAGTCATGAATATATGTTCTAAATATTGGTATTACTTATAGGTTCATAGGTTCATAGGTTCATACTAGGCTATTTGCCCTAGGGCATTTATAAGCCTAGCCAGAGTGTGTTTGGCTTTCGCCACCCATTTTAAATTAATTTTGCTATGCTCTTTTTCGAGGTTAGTATACTGTGCCTCTGTCTAACAGTGACACAGAAGTGATACCCGGGGTAAACCTACGATCTCCCATCCACTCATCAAAATTCCTCTTGAAGAGAGTCAATGAGGGACTCTGCCTAACCTGGACTGGGATTTTATTCCAGAGTGAAGGGAGCCTCTGGGTTATGAATCTGCCCCTCCAGCATGTCCTATTTATTTCAGTGCTGAGGTTCAAGTCTCTTGAGCGAGTGGCTCAATGGGATTTGTATTTTCTGAGGTGCAGCATGTTCATTAATTCCGGGTTGGACATGGCTTTATACGTCAGGCACAGATCGCCTCTGAGCAGGCGGTATGCCACTGAGTAGAGCTGGAGTTTCTTTAACCGGGCAGCATATGGCATCTGTTTGAGCCCTTTGATCCTCTTGGTGAGGTACTTTTGGGGTCTTTCCAGTTGCTGCAGGTATCTGGTAAGGTACATCCCAAAAGGGGCATTGTACTCAATTATGGGCCTGATGAGGGATGAGTAAAGAGGCACGATGACATACCCTGATCTAGATGTGAATCCCTTCATGATTAGGTGGGCTATATAAAATGTTTTTCTAACCACTTTGGCCACGTGGTTGTCAAATGAGAAATTGCTATCAACTTGGGTCCCCAGGTCCCTAATTACTTCTTCTGTACTTAATGGATTACCACCTATGTGGTAATTTGTGGGCACTTTGTTTTTGCCAAAGGGGATGACTATGCACTTTTGGTGTTTAGCTTGAGGCCATGGCTCTGGCACCAGTTGTCTGTTTCTATGAGGCCCTTTTGGAGGATGCTTGTGTCGGCTGGAGAGTCGATTATGGCGCCAGTTTGCAGTCATCTGCGAACTTGGTCAGCCACAGTCCTTCCATGTTGGCCTGTACCTCCGAGAAATATATACCGAACAAGAGAGGTCCCAGGACTGAGCCTTGTGGGACGCCACTTGTAACTGGTTTGGAGTCTGACATGGCTCCAGCAATTCTAACCATGTGGGTTCTGTCCTTGAGCCAGTTTGCAACCCATCTAGTGACATAGGGGTTTATATTTAAGCTGGTGAGCTTATCTATAATGCCCGAGTGGGGTATTGTATCGAAGGTTTTTGCGAGGTCCAGTTAGGCTGTGTGGACCACCTTTCCCTCATCAATGGCCTTGGTGACTGTTTCAAAGAAATCAACCAGGTTTAAGAGGCAGGATCTGCCCTTAAAAAAGCCGAACTGGGTAGGATCCAGTGTCTGTAGGTCCCCAATATCTTTATTTATGAGGTCCATGATGATCCTTCCATAGCTTTGCAGACCAAGCTAGTCAGGCTTATGTGGTGATAGTTTCCAGGATCCATTGAGGCACCACCTTTGTGGAGAGGGACCACTGTTGCTGTACTCCACTCTTTGGGTACATATCCTGTAGTAAGGCTGAGACTGAACAGTAGTTTTATGTTTGGGTTTAGCTCTTCTTGGAGTTCATGTAGGATGCAGCCCAGGACACTGTCTGGTCCCATTGATGCTATGTTTTTTGCTTTGGAGAGAGCGGCTCTTACCTGAGCATCTGAGATGTCAGGGGGCAGCACTCTACTGGGATAGATATTTGCCCTTTTTGCGGGGAGGGGGAGTTTGCACTGAACCTGTCAGCTAGCATGTTGGCAATGTCTGCGGGTTTGGTGTATTTTTTGTCATTTTGGACTAATTCTGAGCATATCTGGGAATTCCCACCCAGGTTACTAACATAACTAAAGAAAGCCTTGTAATTATCCTTAGTGTCCTGTGCAATTTTTCTCTCGAAGCTGGCCTTAGACGATTTTATGAGTGCCCGTAGTTTTTTGCTAATACTGATCAGAGATGCCTTCCCTTTTTGGGATTTTGCTCTATCATGTAGTAGCTTCCTCCTTCTATTGTATAGTTTGTTTATGGCTGGGGTCCCCCAGACAGGACATCTGCCTTTGGAGGATTGGGTCTTGCTTTTATTTGGGATTGCATGATCCATGCATTCCTGAAGGTGTTCATAGAATGCATTTATAAAGGATTCTGCAGTCTGGGCCGTATTTTCCACAGGCCCGGGGGCTTTGAAGGATTCCACCTTGGTTTTGAGGAGTGTGAAATTTGCTTTAGAGAAGTTTTTCACTGTGGTTTTCTGGACATGGGGTGGGGTCGGGATGTGAATATCCAGTGAGATTAGTTTATGGTCTGATCTTACCAGTGAGGGATGCACTTCTGGTCTGGAGCATAAAGTCCCCATGTTGGTGATGATCAGGTCCAGTATGTTTTCCCCTCTTGTGGAAGTGGTAACAAGTTGTTCCATAGCATTTGAGTTTATAAATTCTAGGAACCTTTGGGCTAGGGTGTTGGAGCTAGAGTAATGCTCCCAGTCTATGTTTGGGTAGTTGAAGTCGCCCAATATAATGGTGTTTGGAGAGACCTTCATATTTTCCAGTGTTCTCAGGAAGGCCAAGTGGGGTTCTTGGGTTTGGGAGGGTGGTCTGTAGCAGGCTATAAACTGGAAGGCAGTTTTACCCACTGTTAGTTGCACATGGATAGTCTCTGATGCTTCGTGCTGTGCCACCAACCTGGAGGTGTGGGTATCTTTGACAATATTGATACTCCCCCTCCTTTTGTGGTTCGGTCCAAGTTTTGGGGCCGAAAAGCATGGTATGAGGTATAATCTGGTAGTGCTGGGGTGCTCTCGGGAGCCTTGAACCAGGTTTCTGTTACTGCACACATATCGATGTTCTCCATGCTAAGGAGAGTTTCGAGTGTGTGCATCTTGAGGTTTAGACTTCTGGCATTGAGTAGCATTACTCTTAGTTTCTTATCCCTTGTGATACCTATGGAGGTGGGTTTGTCTTTTGAGCCTTGCCTAAAAAAGGCACTATGGGGTAGCAAGAGCCTTTGCCAATATCTGAAAGCCCAGGGTGACAGGTGCAAGCCCTCCCTAGCGAAGCATCGTGGCTTGTCGAGCATGTCATCCCAGGCTGACAGGCATTGGATCCCCTTTGAATGACACCAATACTTAAGCCAATTGTTGAAATTGATCATCTTGTCTTCATATTGTGGCATCATTCTTGGTGAGGGTAAGATGCTACTCAAGGTCAGGGTCATACCGGCCTGGGCTACATGCTCAGAGAGCTCCTCTATGTCTCTTTTCATGTAGTCCAGGGAGGTACGTCTCAGGTCATTCACACCAGCATGGACAATGACTGAGTCATATTTGTACTTGCCTTGGAGTGACCTGAGTGCTTGTGTTATGTGGCGGATCCTAGCACCCGACAGGCAGCTCACTGTGACCTTCTCCTTGTTCAACCTGGTGAGCGGGACATCAGTGTGCCTGATGATAGAGTCACCTATTACAAGTGTATCAGGTGTGTTGTTTAGCCTTAAGGGCTGTGACTGTTCGGCACACTGGCTTTGTGAGCTATGTGTTGCACGTGTTTTGTTTTGGGGTAGCGGTTGCTTGGGTGTCTGCTTTTTAGGTCTCTGCTGCTTACGCGGATATTTATTTAGAGCCTCCGAGTATGTTTTTGTGTGTTTATGTGTTTGGTGTGCTGTCGTGGTAGGTCTATGTGAGACTGGAATTGTAGTGAGTGTGGTTTCCTTCTCCTCCTGCCTGGTTATGCCAGTACTGAGTTGAGAGAGCTTAGCCTCCAGTTTGGCTATATGGTTGCATCTCTCACATGTGTTGGAATTTGTTGGGAGGAGGAGAGGGTTGTCTGTGTACATGAGGCAGTTGTAACATTGCCTCAAGATTCCCAGATTCACCAGCTGGACCGGAGAGGAGATTGACAACTGACCTTTGGACATGCTAGAATAGTATTGGGAATTCCTTTATAATTGAAAAAAAGGGCCAATGGGGAACAAGGTACAAAAGGGGAGTTTGTGAGGGTGTAGTGCTTTTAATTTTTTTAGTGCTGACTTATATAATTGCTTTAGTGAGTAAGTGCCAGGTAACTTAAATGCAATGTGTTACAGGTAACTTAAATGCACAAATGACAAACAGTAACTTTCTTTCAAGTGAAACAAGGAAATAAGTGCAGTAAGCAATGCAGATATCACTAGGGATCCACAGAAGCGCTGAAAAGTCGCGTTTTAGGTGGAATTAGCTTTTCAGGGAAATAACAAGCAAACAAACAACAAGCATACAAACAAAGCTAGATTCAGCAGGCCTGGATCTAGTCTATGCTACAGCAAACAAGGTGTACCAATTACAGTAAGAAGCAGTTCAGTTATAAAGCTGATACCTTATTTGTTTATTTAGCCAGAAGATGAACTGGACTTCTAGGTCATCTTTTCAAACACAACCTCATTACAATAACGGAGAACCATACAACAAAAAATATAAACATGACTGCAATACTGCTTTTGAAATAGGTATCCAATAAAAAGTATAAATTGAATATTACCACAGAACATTGAAACAAACTATATCATAAGGGTCAGTACAGTTCAATAGGGTTTCTCAGAAAATGTACAATAAAGAAACAAGCATGAGGAATCAATAGGTAAATACAGCATTATGATGGAGTTAGGTTACTGATTCAATGCAACTGCATTTAGAGTCCTGCTTCAAGTAAGAGTCATGCTGCTCAGAGAAAGAAGTAAGGGTGGAAGAATACAAAGAGTGGTCATTTGGGAGTTCCAGGTGGATGGGCCAAGTTAAAGAGAGCAGGAAGGATAACAGCTGAAGAATCTGATGTCTGATACATCTGGGGAATTACTTAATAGTTGGTAAGTGACATAAGGTCCACTGTCCATGAAGAGGACCCTGCAAATTAGTGCACGATGAGTACAGTGATAAGAAGGGGAATGGGAAACCAATCTGCTTCATTCATTGCAAGGCAGTAATGTAACTTTTGTTAACATCAGCAACAAAACAATTGATATGGTCATGCACAGTTTAATTTTTGAGTATTTTTAGTAGATGTGGAGTTCATGACTGGAAGGGAGCCTTCTGCTATTGCTAAGTATGAACATTGCTTTTCCAATAGGTACTCTGCCCTGTTTAATTAGTAGACTCGAGACTGTAAGGCATCTGTACAGCAGGGAGGTCATTTTGTTCTTCAGGCTGTAAATATGGTTAGATAAGGTTAGTTAGGGGGCTAGCCAGACACCCAGACATTTAATAGATTCAACTAGTTTAAGCAAACCACCATTAGGGCACATAATATTCCAGGTGGATTTTCTGAAATGTAGGTATTTGTGAGTACCAAAGACATTAATTTTACCTACATTCCTCTTTATGACTTTATTTACATGGATGACATAATTTAAACAGGATAATACTGAGGGAATTGCCAATCATCTTAAGAGAGTTACTAGTTTCCCAGATGACTATATAGTCCATGTAAAGTGGGATATTGTTAGTTAGTTTTCTGTATAATGATTTGCTGTAGAATCAAACAGCAGTAGACCAAGGACAGATCCCTGTGGAATTCCAGATAAAAAGGGATGGAGTGAGGACTGAGCATTTGAGTATAAAATTTTTATGTTTTCATGAAACTAGGTTATTGCAGTGGAAATGGGGTTGTAATAAGAGAGTTCATTGGTGAATGGTTTATTATTAAGGTCAAAAGTTTTGCATGTTGCAAACAAAATTACAGCTATGCTACCTTGTTACCTGAATTCATTGAGCAGCTAATTACTTTTTTCAGAGTACTCCCACTAACCTTATAAAGTATATATAGCTCATAGTCTAATTATACACTGGATATTGCATAGGTTCATAGGTGTGTACTAGACTAATGGCTCTGGAGCCTTTACAAGCCTAGCCCATAGAAGTGCCCTGGCATTGTGCTGCCCAACGTTAGTTCCCAGTTCCTCTATCAAGTAGAGCCACTGGAGTGATCCCTGGGGTGAATTTTTTATTTCCCATCCACTCATCAAGATTTCTCTTGAAGAGGGCCAATGAGGTGCTCTGCTTGACATGCATGGGAAGTCTATTCCAGAGCATGGGCAGACACCGGGTTATGAACCTGCCTTTCCAGCATGTTCTGTTGATTGTGGTAATAAGGTTGAAGTCTGTGGAGTGTGTGGTGCGGAGGGATTGGAATTTCTTTAGATGTAGCATTTCTAACAGAGCTGGGTCAGACATGGCTTTGTAAGTCAAGCAGAGACCGCCTCTTAGTAGATGATATGAGACACAGAATAGCTGGAGTTTTTTGAGTCTGTCCATGTAGGACATGTGTTTAAGGCCTAGGACCATCTTCTTGAGGTACTTTTGTGGCTTCTCCAGCTGTTGCAGGTGTCTAGTGAGGTACATGCCAAATGAGACATAATACTCTGTGATTGGTCTAATGTGGAAGAGTAGAGAGAAATGATGACCTCTTTCTTCCTGGATGCAAAACCCTTGGTAATGAGATGTGCCACATAGAAGGACTTTCTGACCACAGTGGCAATGTGGTGGTTGACGGAGAGGTTGCTGTCAACCTGTGTCCCCAGATCTCTTATAATGCCTTCAGTGTTCAGTGGGCTCCCATCAATGCAGTAATTAGTGGGAACTGAGTTTTTCCCAAAGGGGATGATGACGCATTTTTTGGCATTAAACTTAAGGTCATGGTTTCGACACCAGTCATTGGTCTGAGTGAGGCCTTTCTGTAGGTTGTCTGCATCACTTGGGGAGTTAATAATGGCTCCCAGCTTGCAGTCATCTACAAACCTGGCCAGCCAGAGTCCCTCTGTTGTGGCATGGACTTCTGAGAACTAGATGGCAAACAGGAGAGGCCATGATGATGCGCTCCATAGCCTTACAAATCAGACTCATCAGGCTAATGGGGTGATAATTTCCAGGGTCTGTAGTCACTCCTCCTTTATGGAGTGGGATGACTGTAGCAGTGCACCATTCAGTAGGGACAAAACCTGAGGTGAGGCTGTGTGTGCCCTGTTCATTCACAGCCTACAATTTTCCCAGGTTTCTCTTCTAGTACCCAATCCCTTCTTTCATTAATCGGTCAAGAAAAAGAGAAAAATCTGTTTCCTTGAAGGACCTTCGGTTTCCAGCCAGCAGAACTCAATCTAACCTACATTTTGGTGTTTTAAACTAAAACTTAAGCTAAGTGCTCCTGTTGTACAATCAAATCCCATGAGGTGATAAACTAATTAGTCTTGTAAACCAAGTGCCTCCAATGGCCCAAACCCCTTTTTACTAGCAGTAGCATCTTACATTGGACTGCTTACCCCATCTTGCTACTTGACTCATATAATGTGCGCTACTCACTAGATTTATTTAGTTTTTTATTTATTTTTATTTTACATTTGTTGACCGGGATTGTACGACTGAGCTGGAATAGCTCTTTCTCAGCGGAGGTCTGGGGAGAAAAGATCCACAACATTACAATAAAGGCTAAACATTTAGGTAGTATGATTCTTCTTCTTTTTCATTCTCAATAAATTGTGTTTTATACAGGCAAGAATTTGTTTTGTTGTTTTCTAAATCTATACATCTTGGCCACACATTGAACCTTGTGCACATATCCACAGTGTACTGATAGATTTTTTTGTGTGCCCTTAGCATGGGTGGGCTAACCCCACTCGGCCTCGTGTAATGTAGCTTCGCTACACTTTCCAGATTATCCTATCTTCACCCAGTCCACAACTCCTATAATTTATACACTTCTAACCACACTTCCATTGCTACAGCAACTCTTTTAAATCCACTGACAGATCTAAAGCAATTGACCCATCAGTGACTGACACCCATTCCCCTCTATTCTATACTCTACATTCCTGCAGTTACTTTATGGAAATCTTTAACAACTAACTCTACCTAAAACTATTACCTCTTTATAAACACTAACCATCCAATAATTCCACCTCCAAAATCTACTAACCTCTCTGGCATAAGAAATTAGTAAAGTATAATAATGCTTTAGTCACATGCCTTCCAGTCCCAACATTCAATAAAATCACTCAAAAACTAAGTAATAAACTTTGCTATTTTTCATTTTTCCTAACAATAAGTAAATAATATTCATCATCCCACATGGCATCCAATTTGTACAACTAGCATTATCCTCAATGCCTTACCTTTTTCTTTAATCTATACCACACTACCAGCCAGTCCACCACCACTTTATGTCTGATTAATACTACAACCAAAACTACCCATTATCAAGATTCCATAAAACAGGCATATTTCTCAATACCTACTCTCCAGAAGGGATGGTATAGTTTGGCCATACCCTATACTTTATAAATACCATATAAAGCTACCAGCTGGATCTCATACCTTACCTTCTCTAATTTTATAACTGCTAACAATCTAAATCTTACTCTATAGCCACTTAAAATCTACTTCCTAATACTTGTGCTATCCAGCCTTTAACTCTATTCATCATTAGAGTCTATTTTCTTCTTAACACACTATATCCTGTATCTACTAAAATAATGAAATCCTATCTAATTCTTACATTTTTAATTACCATTTTCTCTCTATGCTTATCCTTACACCTTGTGGACTACCTCTTAATCTCAAACTATTATTCCTCACACTCACATGCTAACACACATCACTTTACAGTTCAAATTCCATTTTTTTACCAAACTATACAAAACATTTAACTTACATCTCTAAAATCAATTTATAGCCCACTTGTCCTCTTTGGAATACACTAAAAACCCTATTAAACTTAAAAAGGCACAATTATCTAAAATATATGTTGTTCAGATTGGGAGAAATTCAAACAAATGCATGTCCTGCCCTATGGTAAATACTACCAGCCTCCTACACTACCTAACTTGTTAAAGACTTGACAACATCACCACCCATAGAGGCAAAGGCCTGCAAAGACTTGACAATTTGATGCATTAATATAGCCTTAACAACAAACAGCCCACATGAAGCATGGATAGCTACTGAAAACCTACATGCGATAGCTGTCACAGAAACATGGGTAAAATATTATCTTTTTTTGACAACAGACCATGTAAAACAGTTGGAGAAAGGTTTTTGGTGTTAATTAAAAATCAGTTTCTGTATAAATTTAATTCCATCTACCACCTCATGGAACATTAATAATAACAACATAAACTGAATTCTAGTGCACACCAGTATTAGTAGTCATACTAAAATAGGCATAGTAATTGTTTATATTCTTCCCCACCCACTCCCTCTACTGCTATGAAAACCTTATCTGAAATATCCCCAAATGGTTGCAACAAAAATACCATCTGTCTGAACGACTTCAATGTTAATGCCGTAGATAGTGAAGCTATACACCTTAATAAATCTCTCCAATGTTACAATCTAGAAAAGTTAGTAAAACATCATACTAGACCTAACTTGCTTTCTGGGGATCTACTCTAGATCTCCTAATGTCAAATGTTGATCATTATTGTATATGTATCTCCATTCTACCAAATTCTCTGAGTGATCACTGTCCTGTACTATCTACTTAGTCCATCAAGGCAATTAAACCTGCCCCTCAAATAGTTACTTAATGACCATTCCCCGACCACTAAGTACTCACTCTTCAACAGCACCTTAGACTTAATGATTGGTCTCCTTTGTAGCTTATGGCAGACCCTTCAAAAGCACTTTCTTTCTAGACACACTATCTCAAGTTCAGGACACCCTTTTCCAGTGTAAACATAAAAGACTTAGGGGACAAACATGCCCCTGGTTGACTTAAGGTACAAGAAAAACTTATGAAAGCAAAAGAAAGTGCTTGTAGTATATGGAATCAAAAGCAATCAAACACTACTCTAGCCCAAGACTACCTCAACCTAAGAAAACAAGCCAGAATTACTAGCACAGCAAAATCCTCCTTCCTCAATGAAAAGCAGCTTTCTACCATATTTAATTATAACCGTTTGAGAAAGAAATTAAGGACTTAACTGGTTATATCAATAACAATACACATTGCAACTATTCCAACAAGGCAATAGCCAAAACCAAGTAGTATGTTTTAAATATTTTCTCCTAACCTCTATTCAGGATATCACTAACACATTTACAACCACCAACAGTGACTCCCAAAATACAGGCTTCAATGAACTGAATACGTAGTTACTTTAAACATTAGGGAAATCAGACTGCAAAACTACAACACTGCTTAACAATCTAAAAGAATCATCCTCCAAACTCTCCAAAATTCACCTTACTTTTCTAAAAAATGCAAATTACATTGCTAAGCCTTATATGTAACATATCTCTTACTACTGATAACCCCCACCCCACATGTAAAACATTCAATCATTATAACTGTTCCAAAGGTACCCTCCCCTAAAACCCATAAACCCTGGCTCCCCTTTTCTACTCTATGTCCTTTAACAGAAATATTTTAAAAACTTCTATACAAACAAGTAATTCAACACATAAACAGCTATGGTCTCCTCTCAAATAAACATTATGGCTTCTGTAATGCATTTAGCATCACCACAGCTCTGTGCACCACCACTAATTCTATCTACTAAAACATGAATGATAGTCTCATTACTACAAGGTCTGAAGGAGTCTGGAGTAGAGAGAGAGAGAGCTTTGTTAGGAACAGAGATGACATATTCTGTTTTCCAGAACTCTGGAAATATGCCAGTAGTAAGAAACTTGTTAATAATGTGCTTAAGTGGTAGAGTGATAAAAGTGTCTCAGATCTTGATAAACTCTGGATAAAGACTATCTGATCTAGCTTTTCTATAGTTGGGAACCTTCCTCAGCCATTAGTTAACTTTAGATAAGGTAGTTGCTTTCAGTTGAACATCAGTTATAAAGCCAAATATGGACTCATTAGTGGTATGGGTCTACTTTATTCCCGCGAAAGCCGAATCGGTTGAATACAATTCGTGTGACACATAACGAGTAAAATGCGAGTACATCGAACGCACTAAACCGTGAAAGTGGAAATATCGAATTTGCATAGTTGGCCCGTCTGCGGAATAGCTCTGTAAGGTAAGTGTGCGATAGTTACGGACCTTAGGGTTAGGGTGCGGGTTAAGGTAAGTGCATAGATAGGTAATGTATGTAAAGTTTAGTGTAGGGTTTTGTTAAGTGTATGTGTGTGGAATATTTAGTTTGTTTGGGTATAGCTCAGTAGGGTAAGTGTGCGGTAGTTACGGACCTTAGGGTTAGGGAGGGGTTAAGGATAGTGCATAGATAGTTGTGTATGTTGGGTTTAGTGTAGGGTTAGAAGCAGGGTTTTGGTGCTTTATTTTAGGGTTAGAAGTAAGGTTTTGGTGTTTTACTTTAGGGTTAGAAGTAGGGTTTTGGTTAGTGTGTGTATGTGTTGTTTTTTATTGTGTTTCAGTAGGTAGTATGTTGCGGGCGGTGGAGTTGGCCAACTATGAGAGATCGAGATTTTGAATTTCGTGGTTTAGTGCATTTTACATATTTGCGTTTCGCTCATTATGGTTCAAGTGAATTGTATTCGATCGATTCTGCTTTCGTGGGAATAAAGTAGACCCATCAGCATTATGATTATCTTGGAAAGGGCTGAAGGTTGTAGAGGAAGAGAAGTGAGATGAAAGGCTGTTTCTCGGCCTTCTGGCTAAGGTCATGTGTAGTATCTGTTCTTATCAGCTTAAACGTGATCTGTAAATGTTGTCATCATTAGATTTAAACTGGATGTTAGTTTACTAGCAGGGACTAAATGAGATGGGGATGACTGGCCAGAAGGATTGTTAACTGATTTCCAGAAAGCCCCAAATTTCTAATTAGTGCTTCATAGACATTTTATCAGGTAAGAAGCTTTTGTTTTATTTGCCAGATATTTGCAATCTTTTCTTAGGGATGAGAAATAGTCAAAATTTGCAGGTAGTTTGTCATGTTTGCAGTTGCTCTGTGCTGCTTTCAAAGCAAAGAAGAATCTCTTAAATTCTTTGCAAAGCCAAGGAGTAGGGTTATGTTTAATTCTGCATGTTTTGGACAGATAATACTTGTTCTGAAAAGGAAGTAGAATATTCATGAAACACTGCAGAACAGTATTATAGTCCTCCTGTTCAATTACTGGGGAAAGGTCCATATTTGCTAACATTAGGAGCCAATGTTCTGGATTCTATGTTTGTTGAATGGTGGTTTTATAATGCATATTGCACATTCTGGCAGAAAATGAAGACAAAAGTATGCAATGATTATGAATCTAGTAATCTAGTTAGTAAAAACAGTCTTATAAGTCAATACCAGACTGAGGACTAGGACCATAGTTCATAAGAGAGGAGGAGAATAGAAGACAGTTATTACTAGGTCTCTAATTAAGACTAAAATTGTCAATTAGCATTGAGTTCTTATGAGTAAGTTTGGTAAGTAATGTGATAAATACTCCAATGAAACACTGTTAAAATGTATGAGAGGGTTGGCAAATTATGGCAGATATGAGTCTAACTGGGCTTGTGATTAGTAACACTGGGAGAATATGCAGTCAACCTGGTTAGAAGCAAGACCAGTCAAACAGGTTACAGTGCGAACACATAAAGAAATGAAAAAACAAAGAGCCACAGGAATGGGTTAGATAGTGGGAACACATAAAGAAATGAAAAAGCAAGGAGCCACAGGAATAGATTACACAGTGCGAACATGTAAAGAAATGAAAAAGCAAGGAGCCACAGGAATAGATTACACAGTGTAAACATGTAAAGAAATGAAAAAGCAAGGAGCCACAGAAATAGGTTACATAGTGTGAACATGTAAAGAAATGAAAAAGCAAGGAGCCACAGAAATAGGTTACATAGTGTGAACATTTAAAGAAATGAAAAAGCAAGGAGCCACAGGAATAGGTTACATAGTGTGAACATGTAAAGAACTGAAAAAGCAAGGAGCCACAAGAACTGGTCACACAGTATGAACAGGTAAAGAACTGTAAAAGCAAGGAGACACAGTAATTGGTCACACAGTATGAATACGTAAAGAAATGAAAAAGCAAGGAGCCACAGGAAGGTGAATATTTTTCTTTGGATTCCTCCCTGAAAAAGTTTTTTTTTTTCCTGAAACTATAGCCAGAATGAAATAATTATTTTAGCGATATTACAGTGAAATTCTAGTACCCCAGCAAAATATTTTGACTTATTTTTTGACTTATTACTGCTGGATTTTTCTCAGCCTGAAGCTGTTACTTACATTCTACCAGCATTAGGGGATGTTTTCTTGAAAGCCTGTATCATGCCTGATAGCCAGCCTCCTGCCCCTAAAAAGTCTGATAGACTATACAACATCTCCAGATTCACAAGTATCTAGTTTTAATCCAAAATCAGAACCTACAGTTATTTCCTTGGCAAAACCGTCTGCTGCCAAATATCTGGTAAATGCTGAACTTATCTCTTCTGATGAAGTCAGGAACGCTTCTGATATATTTGGGAAGAAAGTATATTCCTTTACTTTATCCTTCAGAATTTTGAATTGTCAGGCTCATGTCAAAATATCTGCTCTCTTCTTTTGAAAATATGAATTTCAAGAAACCAAACCCTCTTTGATGTATTTTATGGCTCAGCTGATGCTGGATCTACAGCAGCTGAAACTGGATCAATAATGACAAGATTTGCTTGGTTACTTTCACAAAATTTACCAGAGGATGGCAAACCTGAGATCTTGACTTCTCTCCTAGATCGAGAGATATTGTTTGGCTCCTCTTCAGCTGAGGTCCTTAAACATTTGATAAAAGGAAGTAAGTTAATTCAGGGGGTCATGCAGATTTTTTCAACCCACTTTCCCAAAGTTTAATAGGACCTTTCTTTCCAATTCAGGGTTCTTTTATAGAAAACAGAACAAACAGTCTCAAGAAAGTACAGACAAACAGAATTTTAGAAGGCAATGACAAGGAGTCTCAAAAAAGAATGGTGGAGCCTCCCAGAACTAGGAAAGTCTGAAAAGACAGATGACTATTTACCCCTTCAGATGATTCCCCTTCCTACTATGGCAACTCATTAAATCATTCAGAAAGGTTACGACTGGCAGTGGGTATCACTTCCTCCTTTTCAAAAGATTTCTCCTCATCCCTCAAATCAAATTGCTCTGTTTCCTCCAGTCCTGGGGCAAATGCTGTTTCTTGGGGGTCATAAACCAGTTCCCTCAGAACAAAGTGAGAAAGGATTTTATTCAATAATCGTTCTGTTGCCAAAGAGAGAAGAACTTAAAGACCAGTCATAAACTTTTCTTTTCTAAACCTTAATATAAAAGTTCCAAAGTTCAATATGCTTTTCCCTCAGTCTCTGTCATCCCTCATCCCACCTCTCAGTTTTTTTCGTAACACTAGATTTAAAAGATGCTTATCATCACATTCCAATTCTGAAAGTCAGATGTGTTTTTAATGTTTTCTGTATCTGGCTTACATTTTTGGTTCTCTGTCTTAACCTTTGGACTACTGACAGCTCCAAGGGTATTTACAAAATGTCTGTCACCAGTAATAGATCACGGCACGTTGCAAAGCGTTTGCATTTTTCCATATTTAGATGACTGTCTTACATTTGGTGGGTGGCCACGGTGGTGCAGCGGTTAGCATTGTTGCCTCACAGCAAGAGGTTCTCCGGTTCGATTCTCGGGCTGGGGTGCCTTCTGTGTGGAGTCTGCATGTCCTCCCTGTGGTCACATGGGTTTCCTCCGGGTGCTCTGGTTTCCTCCCACATCCCAAAGACATGCAGTAGGTGGATTGGACACTCCAAATTGGCCGTAGGTGTGAGTGTGTGCCTTCTGTGGAAGGTTGGGTGCCAGGCTGGCAACTCGACACTGTAAAACTCCACTGCCAATCATGAGCAGACAGATGATCCGCTGTGGTGACCCCTAACCGAGAAAAGCTGAAAGAAGAAGAAGAAGAAGAAGATGACTGTCTTACATTTACAGACTCTTTTTCAAAATTTCAAGAATCTCTGGTCTGAATTAAGGATCTTCTTCTCAAGCTGGGGTTCCAGATGAACATACAGAAATCTTCTCTCATTCCTTCTCACAGCAGAGTGTTTCTGGGGTGCTTTCTGGATACATCCTTCATGTGGACTTTTCTTCCTCAAGAAAACATAGACCTTTACAAGGAACAGTTTCTGATAAACTGTTTACCTTATATGAAGTTAAGAAAAGGGGACAATTGGTATCAAAGCAGACAATTCCCAGATGATTGTCTCATGCTATTATTATTATTTATTTTATTTGTTTGCTACTCTAGGAATAATAGGGAGTAATCACAATGTCCTACACTGATTACCTCAAAGCCCTGTCTCTTTACTCAGTACCTGACATCTGAGATGCGATCTTTGCCTGGCATACAAGTCATCCCTGGACCCTGTTTTGAAAAACCTTTTGCACATCTACAAAACAAAACGGCATTAGAGCTACTAGATTAAAAGACCTAAATTTTGCTTGTGACATAAACGGGGCACATTAGAGAGACACAGGGACATGTTTGTCAGAGAATTCCCATTATCTGGAACAAGCTCCCCATCTATGTGAGGCAGAGTTCCTCTAAATCCCTATTTACACACAACTTGGACCAATGGATGGGTAATCAGAAATGTACCCCTGGACTTGCACATATGTCTCTAATGGACAGAGACAATCAGTAATAACTAGGCCTATAAAGGCCTTAGTGGTTGTTAGCCTAGTATACTCCTATGATCCTATGAACCTATAATAAGTAAATTCCAAGCAAGGCCAGGGCCTATTCTACCAGTGCTGTGGCTTCTTCTGTAGCTGTTTGGAAAGGGGTAGACTCTAGAAATATTCTAGTGGCAGCCACTTAGTCTGCTGTGCCTACTTATTCAAAACACAACAAACTGAATTACTTTTCCAGGTCCAGAGCAGGTTTTGCTAAGACTATTCTCCAGTGGCTCCTGGACTCTGATCCTTCTACCACCTCCTTTTATATCTAAGCTCAAGTAATCCACCCATATAGCTTAGGCTACTGCAACAATGATCCAATGATGAACATAATATAGTTGTGTAATTTAACTTACTATAACAGTTGATGTTCAAAGAGATCACTATTGGAGTAGGGACATCTATTCTCCATCCCCCTTTTTTATGTCATATATTTTTGCTAGGATGATGATAGATTTATTTACATCTTTTTTAGCACATACCTAATTGATAGGACTCTAACCTCCCTTACTCAGAGGCAAGAAACCTCATATGGTTTGACACCCTAACTACTGCAATTAGGGCATGCAGAAGGTGGCCTAAAACTTTTGATGTTGGCCGGTTGTCATATCCTTGGCAAGATATAAACCATATAGCTTAGACTACTACAACAGTGATATATTTAAATATCTAACATTATGGTAAGTTAACATACACAGTGTTGTATTTTTTGTGTATCTGTACTCAAGAAAGATATTTTCCTCGTGTACATTGTTATATCCCATGAGATAGATGAGCAGTTGATATCGTGGTCCCATTTCTTCCTAGGTATGCATAAGTCTGATACAGGATGAATATTTAAAGTTCCGATGTTTTATTTTATTTTTATTTTATATTTGTTAATAAATAAGTGAACTGACTCAAGGAGCCATTTCATCCAGGACTTGGACCATGGAAATGCATACAACTGAGATATCAATATATATGGCTATAACTTGTTACATAAGAAAGTCTGGGTATAGCATAATTCACCTGCGTACCATGTACTACAAGCACATCTATTAATGCAAACAATTCATTTAATCAAATACCTAGGTTCAACAAAATGGTGCTTGAGAAAAACATATGTATGTTATTACATATGAATGTGAAAACAGACATAGTATTACATTTGGATGTGAGATATGAGTATATAGATAATATAATGCAACTGCAAATAGCCAGTGAGAGTATAGCAGAATAAAAATCCATTCTCCAGAACACCATAGCTAGACTAAATATTAGACTCTTCATTGTATCCCCTTTCTGGCCCTAGCAATTCTGTTTTCTTTCAATTCTGTCCTAGCTATCTGAGATAACTTTATGGTTTTCTCCCCCTAAAAAATACTGGTCCACCCTCTGCAGATCTGCCCAGACATTCACTCCCTCCAACTCATGACCTTGCCTCTCCAGTTCTACTTGTTACTAGTAGCCCATAACTAGGTTCATAGGTGCATACTAGGCTAATGCCTAGCCCTAAAAAACTGCCCAGACACTGTGCCACCTGATGTTAGTTCACAGTGCCCCTATCCAGTAGGGCAACTGGAGTGATCCCTGGTAAACTTTTTGTTACCCATCCAATCATCAAGATTTCTCTTGAAGAAGGCCAGCACGGTGCTCTGCTTGACATGAATGGGAAGCTTATTCCAGAGTATGGGCAGTCTTTGGGAGATGAACCTGTCCCTCCAGCATGTTCTGTTAATTGTGGTAATGAGGTTGTGATCTCTGGAGCGTGTGGCATGGGGGATTGGGATTTCTTTAGGTGTAGCATTTCAACTGGGTCGGACATGGCTTTGTAAGTCAAGCAGAGATCACCTCTAAGCAAATGATAATAGACTGAGAACAGCTGAAGTTTCTTGAGTCTGTCCATGTAGGACATGTGTTTAAGGCCTAGGATCCTTTTTGTGAGGTCATTTTTGGGCCTCTCCAGCTGTTGTAGGTGTCTGGTCAAGTACATGCCAAAAAGGGCGTTATATTCGATGACTGGTCTAATGAGGGATGAGTACAGAGGGATGATGACCTCTTTCTTCCTAGATTTGAAACCTTTGGTAATATGATGTGCCACATAGAAGGACTTTCTGACCACAGTGGCAGTGTGGTGGTCAAAGGTGAGGTGACTGTCGACCTGTATGCCCAGATCTCTTATGTCCCCTTCATTGTTCAGTGGGCTCCCATCAACGTGGAAATTTGTGAGAACTGTGTTTTTTCCAAAGGGGATGATAACGCATTTTGGGTAATATAAGTATAAATATTGCATATTTCCAAAAGCCAAATACTACAAACATATACAAACAAATTGATTTGTTTTCCTTGCAGGCAGCAAATAGGGAGCTAGATCATTAAACAGTTTCAGTTCCATCAAAGTCACACTATCTTTCTGGAATGTTTAATTTTGAGCTGAGCTACTGAATCATTCTTCACATGTGTGCTAATGCTAACCCTACCCCTAACCCCAACCCTACACATTACCTTCTGAAAAAAAACTTTCACTAACAGTGCCACTATTCAGGTATTTGTATCTAAAAGTAGTGTTGGATTTATGCATTTTTTTATATTTTTGTTGATTGATTGCAAAAAAGGACTACTTTCCTTTTACAATTAGTTTAATGTGGGGTGGTGAAAGTTTTAGCATTGCGAGGTTCAGGGACTGTGATAGACCACACTTCCCATTCGTCACAATATTTAAAAAAACGATTCACACTGCAAAAAAGAATGCATAAAACATCAATTTGATTTTTTGATGAAGTTCCGAGTTTGTGAAGTGGATGAAACCACTAAAGAGAATAAACACATTTTTTTATTTTTATATTTGGTATTAGTAGGCTTCCTTGAGTTGGAATATTTGACTAGAAAGACCTCAACAAAACAACACTGCCTGTCTAAATCAACAGCCCTGAAAACAACATACATCCTTATCACAAATAAATCAGTTAAGATAAAAAAAGAACACCAACTGCTACTAGCCTGTCAGAAAATGTCATTACCAACAAAACTGGACCAGATTCTACCTACTACAATTACATTACCTTAAAACATAATCAGACTACAAAACTAACAGTAAATAAAGTACCAAAGGGCATCAAATAAATGAATTGCCACTTCAGAAAAGAAAAAAAATATTAAAACTGACATCAGCAACTACTGCAGAAAACAAATAATGAGGCTGCCTAGTCATTAAAAATGTAAACTATTTTTAATTCCTTTTCAATATAAACACATGAAATTAATGAAGTCCAGTGCAGTCAATGGGGAACACTACTCTTAACATAAAAAATACTGGAGAACAGAAACATGGAATAAGTTACGGCCTAGTCTGTATGACTTTACTAGAAAGGCTCACCCAGGCTCTGCTACACTTTGCTGTAAGGGAAAGGTTAGTTTGCTTATTATTTGTTGTATTTTGTATTACTTTATTGCATTTTCCTATTTTGAATACTGTGATTTGTGATTTGTTTTCTTTACCTTGTGTTTTACTTGTAGTCTGCTTTTAACTGCATATTAAAACTTGAAATAAGACCACAGCTCTGTCTCTTTTGAGTCAGGCAAAAATTAGAACAGGTCAATTAAAGACTCACATAAGATAGAACAGGTCAGTTAAGGTTAATCATCTGTGAACTGAGGGGGTGGAGCTAGGAACTAAACCTTCTATCTATTTAAGGGGTAAAATAAAACATTTCAGAGCTTTACTAGAAAGGCTCACCCAGACTCTGTTACACTTTGCTGTGAGGGAAAGGTTAGTTTGCTTTGTCTCTTGTGAGTCAGACAGAAATAAATGTTCCCACCCTTCCACCCAGTTACTGTTGTGTTCTTAAACACCACTGTCTTTCTAGTTGCCTGCCCCTCATGTTAATTTGACCATAGATCTCATTTCCTCTCTGCTTTTACTGGCTTGTATGAGTAAGCATAAAATTATCATTTTGTTAAATCACTCCCCTTCAACTATTTAAATTTATTGGCCAACCTACTGTATTCCATAGTACCAGAATACAAAAGTGACCACCCCTTTCAATCTATCTTTCTGTTTTAAAAATAGTGACTCTCCACTAAAACTTAACTTTTTACTGAGGTAAAAGTTACCTACTTTCACATCTAATTCCTCTAGTGCACACTGCAGTGTTTAAGATAAATCATTTTTATCTTACCTTTAAGCATCTATTGCAAGACCAGCAGTTACTGGAGAGCCCACATTTTGCATCTCAGTAGTCATCTTGGGATTAGTGCTTTTGTTTTCTCCTAGTGAGAGAAGGAGTGCAGTTACATTATTTCCTGTAGACTGCTGATCACCAGAAAGCTTAATAACTGTTTTATAGGTGACAGCTTGGAATCTGTGTTTATATTCTGATCCTGGTGAGAGTAGGAGCAGAGTGCATTGATTCCTGACTCTTTCTGGTTGGAGTTCCTGTGACTAGCACATGCTCTAAAACCTGCTGGAAAGCACTAAGTAGCCTTAAACTGATACAAGCACTCAACTCTCCTTGTTAATAAGGAGAAATTAATCATAGGCACTAAACAGCCTATAACCGCAAAGGACCTTGCCAAGGTAAGGGAAAACAGCTCTTGTACTTTACATAAAAAAAATAAAATAAAGCATCTAACCAGGCATGTCCAAGAGTCAGCTTCCGGTGATTTCTTCTGTCCACCTGGTGAATCTGGGCATACTGGGTAATGCAGCAATTGCCTCATGTACACAGACAACCCTCTCCTCCTACCACCCAACACTACAACCTGCGAGAGATGCACTTACATAACCAAACTGAAAACAAAGCTCTCTTCAGCCAAGATTGTGCTAGACAATCAAGAGAAGAAAAGGTTAATACCCACACTACACCTCAAGCAACACATAGCCCTTCAAACCCTCACCACCAATACCCACACATAGCAACACTAAACCCACATATGTGGAGGCCCTTAACATTAACTTGCCCAAGCAAAAAGGACCTTCAAAGCTGAAACACAAACATCAATGACAACCAAAGTATGACATAGCTCACAACACCAGTGTGCCACCCAACAACAGCCCCTAAGGCAAGACAACGTACCCAACACTTTAGTCATAGGTGACTTTATAGTCAGGCACACTGATGTCCCACTCACCAGGCTGAACAAGGAGAAAATTACAGTCAGCTGCCTGTTATGTGCCAGGATCCGCCAAATAATGCATGCACTCAGTCACTCCACAACAATTACAAATACGACTCTGTCATTGTCCATGTTGGAGTGAATGACTTGAGACATACCTCCCTGGACTACATGAAAAGAGACATGGAAGAGCTCTCAGATCATGTGGCCCAGGCAGGTATGACCCTAGCCCTTAGTAGCATCCTGCCTTTGCCCAGGTGGTACAGTAATATTCAGTTCAGAGGACTATTCCATTATGCAGAATAATTTATTCATTGAAGAGAACTATGTACAGGTTCCTAAGAAACAAATAAATATTGCATATTAACGTATTGATAGTTATTTAGAAGAATATGTCCTGGGCAAATGTATTACTAATGACCTCTTTAAATTTCTTACTAATTCCTATCCTAAGGTGCCGGTTATATTCTGCGTCCCAAAAATACACAAAAGCACCACTGAACCCATTGTTGCTGCCAGTGGCTCCAAAATACACAATTTGACATTATTTGTAGATAGAATGACTAAGCATGCAGTGGGAGACCGGTTTTTATTAGCAAGGTTGGCATAAATATTAAAAAACTTATGGAAAATAAGGTGAATTTACAGATAGAGAGTGGTCGTGGTACAACACCCTGTGGGAGGTGCTCTCAATGTACTAATATTTTTAAAGCACCCCAAACCTCCCTAGCTAATAAGATGGCATCTAAGGTTACATTTAAGAAAGGTAATTGTTTTACCACCAGAGTAGTGCACCTTGCTCTATGTGATACGTGCAACGGATTCTATGTTGGGAAAATGGAGAGGGCGTTGAAAAGCAGAATCTATGAGCACATAAATGACAACAAAAAAAGAACGACACAAATGTATTATAATGGCATTCCCTCACTTGTTCCAATTTTATAGGTTTTAAAGTTGGTATTCTGGATACAGTGGACATAGATTTGAGGGGGGTGACTGAAAGAATTTATTAAGTAAAAAAGAGCTGGTGTGTTAACTCAGACTAGCAGCTAATTTTCCACTGGGTATAAATGATTCCTTGACTATTCTTCCAGCCCTGAAAGAAAAATCTATGAAACTTTAAGTATTTTAACATTTTTCTATGCATTACTGCGCCTGTTTTTTTTTAAACATATGCTGAAGGTATTTAATATATAATAGTTATCTATTTATAGCAAGCTAGGTCAGTTTGAATATTAACATTTTGATTAATTAATATTGTTCATGTGATTTTTTTGGGTCTATATTAGATGAACGAAAGTTCATCTTAGTGAACACTCACATGAGCAAAAATCCAGGGACTCAAAATTGCAATTGTGGTGGGCTGCGACTCCCACACCCCCCGCTAAATATATATTCCAACTCTGAGATCGCACTACAGTGAGGAAAGGGCAAATATTCCCATCTTCACTGTACCGCAATCTCACAATTGCGGTTTCGAGTTCTGCAATTTTCACTCATGTGAGCGTTCGCTAAGATGAACTTTCGTTCATCTAATATAGACCCAAATTTTTCTGACCATATCATTGGCTCAATTTTACATATTATGTAACATGTACTGGTATAAAGATGGTTCTCAAATCAGTGTGCTTTATTCTGATGAAGTCTTCTATGTGGAAAATGAAAGCGCTTAATCTTGGTGTGTTTTTACTGCAATAAACGGAGTTTGTATACAGGCTTGTTTGGTGCATTTTCTATTTGGTTCCTGGTCTTCTGTTATTCGCACTGCACCAGATATTTGGATTTTGATTTTGCTCTTTTGATAGATGAAGGTAGCAGCCTGTCCCGCCTCTTTCTAAGCACATATTTTTTCTGATTTAAAAGTATGCCAAAAGAGTTAAACATATCTGGATTCTGAGAGTATTTGAGTTTGAAAATAATTCTCCATACGAAAAATAGATGCTTACAGTTGGATTATAAGGCATTTTGTCTGTCTTGTGTGTTATAAGTCCCTTTCAAGACTCTTTGGATGAGAAGCAAATATTTGTGAATCAGTATGACAGTGGAGCAAACAGAGATTCATTACTGAACTGATAACTCTTGATTTTTTTAGAGTTTTGGCTATTAGTTCAAGCCAAGCAAATATTATTTATTTATTTATGTACGTCTGTGTCCATGTATTTATGTATGTATGTATGCATTCCATTTGTTAACCACAACAGTCTGAGCAATAGTCCATTTTCAGTAGAGACCAGTGAAGAAAAGCTCCAAAGTACATAGAAAAAGACTATAAAATACATATAGCAATTACAGTTTTAGGATCATTTACAAGTACTTTGTATGTTAGAATAACAGAAGAGATGAAACTATCATAAAATATTACAATTTACATGAATATGTGGAGTAATTGACATTGTAAACGTTTTGTGTTAGTTGTGAATAATTGCTATTGCAAATGTTTGGTGTTAGTTAAAAGGTGTTTGTTAGTAAAGGTCATTGTGTAGAGGAGGTAAGGAGAATGGAGGCAATAAAAAGGTAATAATAAGAAGAAACAGAAACAACTGTGTGAATGGTTACGAGGCTGAGAAAGAGTGAAAGAAAATGCATTGTTTTAGAGAAGAATAGTGCTGTAATCAAAACTACAACAGATCAAATATTGAGATAAAAGTTGTCATGCACATTTGCAGATATTAAAAATATATGCAATTATTCAAAAACATTTCCTTCTACTTGTCACAAAATACATGATTGCTCCAGCCACTGACTGTGTCCATAGAAAATATAATAGAAGTATCAGTAAGAATCATTACTTATTTCATGCTGCTTCATAAGTATTATGAATGATGTGGGACTCCCAAATCATCTAGCCAGTAAGACCAGTAATTAGTGCAGGATCACGCCAAAGCCCATTTTGCCAGCATTTTGCATTGCCAATACAGTGACAAGAGCGAATCACTATACTGACACATAAACTCTACCACTGCGTGACAATCAAACTGCCCTGTGTATTCAACTACGCTGTTGACTGGAATTAAAGTATTATTTTTACCTGTGGGCAAGCTTTACTGTTATTTCTTGTCCTGGAAGAAGATGGCCCACTTTTGGTGTAATACTGAAGAGCTGGTTATCTTGTATTCTCATCTGATGGAGCTCTTCAGAATCAAACTCTCCACTCTCTGCCCAGTATTCCAGTTCAATCTGCTGATCAGATGGGTAAAGGAAAGCCCTGCATGGTTATGTAAAGGAATAGATTAATGCATTAGTTTACATTCAGTCTTCAGAAAGATCAAAGATACAGTCAGTAGCTTTTATAAAAATAATAAACAGATAGCCTGTGAAACATCATAACAAATGCTGTGCTGTTACCTTCCAGCATATACATGAAAATGTATTAAATAGTATCTGGCACATGTCACCTACAGTGAATAATCAACAGTAAAACTGTAGACCAAGTGAGATACATGTAGGGGAGGAGAGACAGCATATCACAGAGGAGGGATCTGCTCTTCCACCTCTATCATTATAGCTAGAACATAACTTTCACATCTAGTATGAGGAGCATACTCTCACCCACTCCTGATTTTGACTCAAATTTCAGTTCTGTCACTCAATCCTTCCTAAATCTGGCAACTTTTAGTGAAAAGGTGGTGACTTATACTTAATAAATAATGACAATAATTATAGTTATATACTACTTTGAATTCTCTTATTCTGTCAATGTCTTAAGTTAATAGTAATAATATTTTAAAAGTGTCCCTGATTGTCCTGGTTATTTCTGGATTTGTCCCTGATTTGTTGAGAGCTATGATGAGTTGATCAAGTCTCTTCAACAGTAGGACAGAATTCCAAGTTAATAACCTTTGGCTGTCTCACTCTCAAAAACATAAACTTTATAATCATAGCCCCAAAGGAAGAGCTGGCTATGGGTATCATTTAGTGCCTTGCAAAAGTAGCAATTACCTTAGTAGAATGAGTTTTTAAATGATGAAATAGACTTATTATACCAGTTATAATAAAAGTGAATGCAGTCTGTAATCCATTTTGCCAGAAATGTTAGATTTGTGCTTCTTGTTAGAAAAGGAACAGATGAGAATCTTTGGGACACATCTGGTCTTATGGATATACAAAACTTCAAATGTTAGTAAATATCCACATGGTGAAAGAGTTACTCCACATAGCTAGAATATCAGGAGAAGGGCACTGGAAGATGTAAATATTGGTATGCAAGGAAACTGACATGAAAAATCAGATAAGGCAGACCAGTTGAACTAGTTCTCAACACAGAAATTCTGGATAGAAATAATGGCCAGAAGGAGAAGGGATGTTCTTTAAACTCACACATTTGGAACCATGGGGCTAAAACACATAAAAACAAATAAATATGGAAAAAAGAATTCATGAGAGGAACTTCATCTTGGCTGAATCTGCAACTCCAAATGGAGGAAAAGCTTTTAAAACATGATGTAAAGGTTCTGTGGAGGAGCAGGATTTTTCAGTGGGAGGCTTCAGTGAAAACTCATTATCATAACCTCATTTTGGTCTCAACAAGTGTGGTTTCCTATACTTCCACTAGTTGTAGAAACCTCTCTACCTTTGTACAGCTGGTAGGACTCTGCATGCCTTTAAGTAAGCCAAGAATAAAGAATAAGCACCAAGAAAGAATTAGATATAGCTGCTAAATAGACCTTGACAGGAATGAGTAAGTATAGAGTCAAGTATTTGAGTGTATTTTAGCAGGATATTCTAAGACAGTGGGAAATGCAGCAGTAAAAGGGGCCAGCTTTTTAGAAGTGACCCATATGCATAAGTGTATCCATTTATTTCTAAAAGTCTTACAAGTATTAGTTTTTATTTATTTTTTGTGTTCTGTTTTGTCCATGCTGCCTCCTGGTCATCAGTCTCCTCCTAGCCAATTAGCCCATTCATTCCCCCATAACAAGGGGCAACAGATGGCTGGAAGGGGCCATTCTTTAGGCAGACATACTGGGTGGTTTGGGATTTTTTCTTTATGCCTTACCTCACTTGCACCTGCTCAGTGTCAATTCATGGGTAGGACATTCAATGGATATCAGCACAGTATCATCCCTTAGATCTTCCTGTGCTGATTTCAGCAGGACTGGCCTGCCCAGTCTCCACCAAAGAAATCAACTTGTGGGCATGTGGCTGTGACTGCATGCCCGCCCTGCCTCTCTAATAGATGTGCACAATCATCCACCTGCCTGCTCTATCAAAGGATCATAGGATCCTAGGAAGTTACTAGGCTAATGGCCCTAGGGCCATTACAAGATTAGCCAAGTTAAGCCCGTATTTCCATGATCAGTGCTTATTGCCCCTGTCCAAGAGAGACACACGTGGAACCCCTGGGATGAATTTACGGTTACCCATCCAATCATCCAGATTGCGCTTGAAGAAGGCCAAAGAGGTGCTCTGCTTGACATGAACTGGGACTCTGCTCCACAAGTGCAGTAACCTCTGGGAGACAAATCTGTTCCTCCAGTAGGTTCTATTTATGTCACATACCAGGTTAAGGCCTTTAGAGCGAGTAACCAGTGAGCCATTTGGCTAATGGATATGCAGCACTTCCAATAAAGCAGAGTCAGACGCTCCCTTATAGGGAAGGCAAAGATCATCTCTGAGTAGACTGCATGAAATAGAGTGAAGTGACAGTGATTTCAGCTGATCCATATAGGACACATGCTGAAGACCTTGAATTCTCCTTGTGAGAAACCTTTATGGTCTCTCCAATTGCTACTGGTGATTGGAAAAGTACATACCAAAATGGGTGTTGTACCTAATTATTGGCCTGATGAGGGAAGAGTACAGGGAGGTTATAACTTCTTTTTTTCTGGAGGCAATGCTCTTACCTATGAAATGAGCAATATAGAATGCCCTTCTCACCACTGTGGAGAGATGGTGATCAAAGGTAAGGTTGCTGTCAAACTGTGTACCCAGGTCTTTCACCACTGAATGCATGCTTAGGGTGTTTCCATTGATGTGGTAGTTAGCCAAAACATTGCTCTTACTGAAAGGGATGGTAATACATTTTTTTACACTGAGTTTAAAACTGTGACTTTGGCACCAATCATTTGTTTGCATAAGACCCTTTTGTAGGATGTTGACATTATCTGGGGATTTCTACTGCGAGTCCCAGTTTGCAGTAGTCAGCTACAGACCTTTAGTTTTTGCTTGTACTTCAGAGAAATAGATTCCAAACAGTAGAGTTCCCAGGACTGATCCCTGTGGAACACCACTGGTTACGGGTCTGCTGTTGGAGGTGGATTCCCCTGTTTTGACTGTATGGGTTCTATCTGTGAGCCATTTAGCAACCCACCTAACAATATAAGGGTTGATACCTAGCTGGGTGAGTTTGTCAATAATGCCTGAGTGGGGAAAAGCCTCGGTCAAGTCCGGGTAGGCTGCATGCACAGTTTTTCAGTCATTCAGGGCTCTGGTGTCTATCTCAAAGAAGTCCACCAGGTTTAATAGGCATGATCTCCCTTTGACAAATCCAAACTGAGTAGGGTCAAGTGTTTGAAGATTACCTATATCTTTGTTGATAAGGTCCATGATATTTCACTCCATGGCCTTGCAGATAAGGCTATTCAGGCTAATAGGTCTATAGTTCCTGGGGTCAGTGGAAGCACCATCTTTGTGCAAGGGGATAACAGTGGCCATTTTCCATTCAGCTGGGATGAAGCCAGTGCTTAGACTATGATTGAAAAGAATACCCGATGGTGGTGTTAATTCTTGTTGGAGTCCATGTAGGATGCAGCCTGGGATGTTATCAGGTCCCACAGATGCTGTGTTTTTGGTCTTAGAGAGGGCATTTATGATCTGCCCTCTAGAGATACAGGTGGAAGGAATGCCATGGGATATGTGTGGTGGGGATAGGGGAGTGAAGTTTTTACAGAATCTATTGGCCAACAGGTTTGCTATGTCCTCAGGCTCAGTATATGTGATATCATTAACTACCAGTTCGGCACAAATCTGGGTCTTACCTTTTAGGCTACAGATGTAACTAAAGAATGCCTTATGGCTGTCCTTAGTTGAAGACCCTAATTTGGACTTGCATTTTGTTTTGGAGGACTTCAAAAGAAGTCTTATTTGCTTGTTTAAGCTGAGGAGGAAGTGTTTCCAGTTTAGGTCACGCTCCCTCTTAAGTTTGGACAACAATTTCTTCCTCTTATTGTAAAGCCTGTTAACGGCAGTTGTCCACCAGGCAGGGCTGCACTTCCATGAAGAGCTTTCTTTGGTGTTATCAGGTACGGTGCTCTTCACAGCCTTGAACCAGGTCTCCATGACTGCACAGATGTCAGCACCCTCCAAGGTGAGGATTTCTTCCAGTGAGTGCAGTTTCATGCTAAGAGTCTTAGCATTTAGCAGCATAACCTTTGAGGTTGTTTTTTTTTCATGAAATGTTTAAGTTGGGAAATTTGCCCTTGTGACATTGCCTAAAAACAGATTAGGTTCATAGGTTCATAGGTTCATACTAGGCTATCTGCTCTAGGGCATTTATAAGCCTAGCCAGAGTGTGTTTGGCTTTCGCCACCCATTTTAAATTAATTTTGCTATGCCTTTTTTTGAGGTTAGTATACTGTGCCTCTGTCTAACAGTGACACAGAAGTGATAGCTGGGGTAAACCTACGATCTCCCATCCACTCATCAAGATTCCTCTTGAAGAGAGTCAATGTGGGACTCTGCCTAACCTGGACTGGGATTTTATTCCAGAGTGAAGGGAGCCTCTGGGTTATGAATCTGTCCCTCCAGCATGTCCTATTTATTTCAGTGCTGAGGTTCAAGTCTCTCCGCCAGAGCTCGATGGGATTTGATTTTCTGAGGTGCAGCATGTCCATTAATTCGGGCTGGACATGGCTTTATCGTCAGGCACAGATTGCCTCTGAGCAGGCGGTATGCCACTGAGTAGAGCTGGAGTTTCTTTAACCGGCAGCGTATGGCATCTGTTTGAGCCCTTTGATCCTCTTGGTGAGGTACTTTTGGGGTCTTTCCAGTTGCTGCAGGTGTCTGGTAAGGTACATCCCAAAAGGGCATTGTACTCAATTATGGGCCTGATGAGGGATGAGTAAAGAGGACGATGACCTCCCTGATCTAGATGTGAATCCCTTCATGATTAGGTGGGCTATATAAAATGTTTTTCTAACCACTTTGGCCACGTGGTTGTCAAATGAGAGATTGCTATCAACTTGGGTCCCCAGGTCCCTAATGACTTCTTCTGTACTTAATGGATTACCACCTATGTGGTAATTTGTGGGCACTGTTTTGGGGGATGACTATACACTTTTTGGCGTTTAGCTTGAGGCCATGGCTCTGGCACCAGTTGTCTGTTTCTATGAGGCCCTTTTGGAAGATGCTATGGGGGTGGCAACAGCCTTTGCTAGTAGCTAAAATTCCAAGGGTGACAGATGAAGGCCATCTCTGGCAAAGCATTGAGGTCTATTAATCATGTCATCCCAAGCTGAACTAAACTGGATCCCCTTAGAATGACACCAGAAACTAAGCCAGTTATTGAAGTCAATGATTTTCTGTTTATACTGTAGTATCATCCTAGGCAAGGGTAATATGCTGCTCAAGGCTAGGGCCATACCTGCCTGTGACACATAATCAGAGAGCTCAATCATATCTCTCTTCATGTAGTACAGGGAGGTATGTCTCAAGTCGTTTACACCAACATGTACTATGACTGAATCATAACAGTACTTCTTGTTGACAGACTTGAGTGCCTGCATGATCTGATGAATCCTGGCACCAGAAAGACAGCTGACCGTGACTTTCTCCTTGTTCAGCCTGGTGAGGGGATGTCTGTGTGCCTCACTATAGAGTCTCCTATAACTAAGATATTTGGAGTGGATGTACATTGCCTTATGGGCTTTGATGGTGAGATACTTGTGCTTTTGCCTTTATGTGTATTGTGTGTTTTGAGTGTTTTGGTTAGTTTAGATGTATTTGTTTTGGAGGCCTCTGGTGTTTAGGTAGATTTTTTTGTCAGTACCTCCACATATGTTGGTCTATGTGTATGCTGTGTGTCATGAGTAGGAGTTGTGGCAGGTGTGCTGACAACCTGCTCTGTATTGTTATCTATTGCACGAGAGAGCTGTGAATCCAGATTCATAATGTAGGTGCATGTCTCACAAATGGTACAGAGATGATTTAGAAATAGGGGGTTCTCAATGTACATGAGGGAGTTGCTACACTGCCTCAGTAGACCCATGTCAACCAGACTGGTATGAGAAAATGAGGGAAACTGACAGTTCATGGTCCAAGGAATAATCTTGCTCTGCCTTTAACAGTTGAAGAGAGAATACAGCAGGGGGAGGTATTAGTAGGTTTAAGCATGAAGAGCTCTGGCTTAGAGTAGTATTTGTTATATTTGTGAGACTAGAGAGCAGGCGTCTGTAGTGCGTGATACTGCACAATGGGCAAACATGCACAAACAAGCACAAACTGGTTCAATATTGTTTTAGTTAATCAGAAAGTGCAGAAAACAGTTTAAAATAAGCACATATCATTTGTAGTCTCTCAGAAGGTATCTGGAAAACAGTAGAGCAAGGGCAGAAGGCCTAAATCACTGCAGCTTTGAGCAAACAACAAACCGGTTTACACACAGACTTTTTAGAGCAAAAAAACCAGGAAACAGCCAAAGTTCAAATTATCCACTAAAAATACCCTAAACAGAGCTCTGCAACAGTAATTCTAGCCAGATCAGTCCAAACTGTACCTTCCTGCCATGAGGGCATGGGGGGATGGGGCTCTCCAGACAAAAGATTAACTGCTTTACAAGCTCTAAAGGTCACAAACAGTACTAGAATCAGTAAAAAACTGAACCTAGTCTATGCTAGTGCTTTTCAAGTGCAGCAAGCAAGTAAAATGAACAAAACAAACAGATGAACACTAATTACAGTTGTAAGAGGAATTTAATTAGCAGACAATCTAACAAATATGCAGCAAATATTGTTTTAGTTAATCAGAAAGTAATGAGCACTTATCATTTGTAGTCTCACAGCAGGTACTTGTAAAACAGTAGAGCAAGGGCAGAAGGCCTAACTCACTGCACCTTTGAGCAAACAAGCTACACTACTGGTGCCTGCATCGTATCAGTATTGAGTTTTTGAGAAAATGTGATTATCTGGACTACCCTGGAAAGAAAGGCAGTTACTAACCATTACAGGGAGTGGAGAAACTAGGTGATTAAGCACAAGGAAGAGAAGGTCTGGATGGGGTTTGTCAGACAGAGATAAGGGAAACTAAATGCTGACTGGATGGGGGTGTTCTTCAACAAGTAACAGAAGCAGGGAGAACCACAACTGCCAAAACCAAAACAGGGCTATGAGAAGACTTTGGGCTTACATTTCTTTGCTTTATGAATAAACCTCCTCATCAAAGCAATAGTGAAAAAATGAAAAGGAATCTTGGTGTCCAGTTCTGGACCAATGCACTCTGGAAAGTCTTGCCAGCAGAAGAATTAGGGAATAGAAACTGCTGCACTTGGCACTGGTCATGATGCAAACAGGTCTTAGCAGAATTTGTCCAAAGATAGAAAATCTTTTGAATTACTGATGGGCTGAGGGACAACTTGCAAGGCATCAGCAGATTGTGCCTCAGCCTATCCACAAGTGAACTGGTTTCCCCATAAAATATTGTTGGCTATCAGTGAGTGCCTGGATGACATAGCCCACTCACAAACTCTCACAGTTTCTTGACACAGGACATATAAGCAGATTCCTAAAAGCTTGCTGAGGTATCATACTGCTACTATGTTTTCCCTGTGGATGACCATCATACTCTGGGGTTGGAGACCTGAAATGCTTGAACTATAAGAATGATTGCTCTATTCTTTATCATAATGATGTGAAGATTTTCCTCTCTGGAGTTTCATACATTTTGGACAGTCCCCCTCCACTCGAAGGACTACCACCAAGGAAGTAGGACTCTGGAACTGATGACTCTGTATGGATATCTCTTGTATGTATCTAGAGGTCCTGACCAATGTGGGCAGCAGATATGATAACTGTAAACACAGAACTCTTAATGTCCTTTGAATATCTCTGTATGGTACCTTGGAAAGGGTACCACACAGATTGCCAGCAGCCAGACCTACAGTTTTAAGACAAAGATGAGCATAAGCTGAAGGAAAGTCCAGCAGCAGAGATGCCATGTGTTGTAGAAGCTGAACTTTATCCACAAGAAGACAAGCCATGCAGCTTAATGTTTCTCAAATGCAACCAATGAACATTATTATCTGGGAAAACCCAACTAGGATTTCACAAGATATACTGTTAGAGACTGGAGCATCATAGAAAGAATCTCCTAAGCCAAGTTCAGATTTTTATAAGGATGAGCTATGAATCTGTAATCTAAACTGGGAAAATTCATGAAACCTGCAGTCTTTGGTTGGTTGCTACTATGAGTATGCATTTTCTAAACACATTGGGGGGGGGGGGGTGATGTGAGACCAAATACAAGAGCCCTGAACTGGTAATGACTAGTTCTTACCCAGAAATGGAAATGCCTCCTGGCAATCTTGATGTCAGGATATGTGCCCCAGAGGTCCAAAGAGCATGTATAATCTCCTTTAGATAAGCAAAGAAGGATGGATTTCTTAGAGAATAAAACTGTTTTGTCCTATTAAATCCAGAATCAAACTAAATTTCCTTTGTTTTCATTGCACTAAAAAATAATATGAAGTAAAATCCTAACCTTAGCAAGTCTGGTGGGACCTCCTGAGAGGTAAATCCTAACCTTAGCAAGTCTGGTGAGACCTCCTGAGAGGTTCTTTGTTACACAAAGCTGATGACCTCTATTCTGTTTTTGAAGATTTTAGATATCAGGCAGTGGTAATATCTATGGGGCATGGGTAATAGTGGAAGGAGACTGTACACCCCCTAGATATCATTGTCCTTATCCAACTTTCCATTGGGTTTACCTACCATGCAGGAAGGTGGAGATCAGGACAGCTGGCAAAGATCTCAGAGATGCTGCTATTGTCCACCTGAAGGTAGGTCATGCTACTTATTTTGTCTGGAAGATCAACCTCTCTGTAAGTTTCTGTGAGTATAAAGGCACTTATGAGATTGTTTCTTTTCCTGCTGCACATGTCTGAATCTCATCTGAAGTAGACAACTTTGCATTCATGAAAAGACTCATTGACACATCTGAACCTTTACACCAACAGCAAACAGTTTTTTACCATCTTTTTACATGGTTTCCAAATGTGCCTTTATATGAAGGCCAAAGAAACAATGAACCTGGTAGAGAAGATTCATAAAAGTAATCTTGGTGTCCTTGACAAAGGTAATAAGCTTGAAGTAAGCATACCAGCACATCACAATACCAGATGCTGCAGCTCTGAATGAACATTCTGCAATATTATAAACTACACTTATAATAAGAATTGATATTTATAATGCATCAGACTTCAAAAAAAAATCTCACAAACACGACATGTCCCAAATGTGCTATGATATAACTTATTATTTTTCTTTAATATTTGCTTAGATAATTCAAAGCAATCTATTTGTCTTATTTATTTATTTATTTATTTAGATGTGCTTACTGGGATAGTGCACTTATCATCATGGCTCAATTTTAGGCACTGCCTGGGACAGTATGCTTAGAAAGCAAAAGTGAAATAAGCAAACGTAGAAATTAACATTTACAAAGCAAGGGCAAGCTAACACTTAGTCACAGGTTTGTCTACAAACATTAACAATTGTGATTTATAGTATGTGCATGTTGCAAATAAAAACACAAGGAGAAAGAGTATACAGAATTTACATAGCATTTACAGCTAAGATTCTGATGAGTGTAAAATCTTGAGAAGAGTATGAGCACACCTGTGAAAACAATAGCACTGTTAGCATTATGTATTATATAAATAAATTAAATAATATTAAATAATAAATTAATTATTGCAGTGATATTTTATCTTTGGTTACACATGGCAACTGATTCAGCAACTGGTGAATTCTCTGTACCAAATCTCACCTGAAGTCAATCATGTCAGATATGGCCCTCAAAAGAAAACATGGAGGATGTACAAACAAGATTCCCTAAATGGTCCATACTCCAAGATTTACTAATCTAGGGGATGAACTGCAGGTATGTCAGCATTAGGGGCATTTTTCTCTGACCAAATTTTGATCTTTCAGTGGGCAAAGGATCCAGTAGATTTCCTAGTAACTAGAGCACCATGCAGCACTAGAGGTTACCTTGACCATATCCACCAATGGATGGATAACCTAAGGAGTCTGCTGGAGGGACCAAAAGGCCTTTTTCACTGTTCTCTTTGGGGAGGAGACAGGGTCATTGTGTCATTCCCCCTGCCTTATCATCCAAAACAACATTACTTCGGAAATCTCAATCCTCCTTGCCATCAGTGTCTGGCCAAGCTGATTCTACTGGGGAGTCAATCTGTGTCTTCTTGCAGATGGACTTTTTCAAGACCCTCAGAGATGGTGAGGCAAAAGATGAAGAACACTTGGCAGCCCGCATTATGAAGAGATACTGCAAATATCTTGAGGTTACTCATTCCTGCCTCTGGTCTATGTGTGGCAGCATGGATCACATCAGTTACTCGACAGTGGACCATATCATAATTATGTTCCTTATCATCCACAACATTAATACTGGTGACAACTTCCCACCAGACACGTTCATGGAAAAGTTGGTCAGTAAAATGCACTGCCAAGAGCTATCTACTATGGAGATGGATGCCCTCTAGTGCCACCTCCATTTTAGCCACTGTGAACTTGGGCTTGTGGGTGGACAAGAATTTCTTTGCCTATTTCTTAGGCATAAATCTGTTGACATGCACAACACTGGAATTAACAGCACTGATCTTACATGGATCTTAGAAACACTAACAGTAATACTATACTAATACTTGATAATGCTAGGAAAAAACCTCCTAAATGTACAGTTCCATCAAACTTTGACAACAGGAAAGCAGCTAGAAAAGCTACAAACAGTAAAAGGTACCTATGTCAGAAAGAGGTAAGATGCACTGTCATCTACCACAAAACAATTTCAGAGGACTGAAACAGCTAACAGATGGCATTACAAATGCCACTTGCTTTTCTGTTATCCTATCTAACAATGACAATGTAAACTTAGCCAAAAACTGTAGACACGTCCTTCTTATAACCATTTAAAATCTTGTTAATAATCCCACAACTCAACCCTTAATTCAGTAAAAAGTGAACAAAGAGGTACCTCAGGAATATACCAACTTGCAGTTTACTACCCAACCTTTTACTTTAAAGAAATAGCAGTCATGGATTTTGGGACATTAAAAAAAGTCTAAACACAAACTCTATTGCTACATTTAACAGGCTACATCTAGCGTTCATAAGAATGGCTTCCTCATCCATTGAGATATTGCTCACTTACATTTACAGTCCCTCATCATCTGGCATTTTCCTTTTCTCCTCAAACACTACTGTTATACTTCCTCCTCCAAAGTTTTATGCCCAAACAGGCTTATTTCAAATGTCTACCCTTTAATTAAAATGTTGAAGAATTGTGTATAAACAGATTTTTGACCACATAAAATAGTTACGGTCTACTGTGTAACAAGCAACACAGCTTCTATAACTGCTTCAGCACCAGGACTGCATTGTACACTGTGAAAGAGAGCATCATTAGTAATCCAAATGGTGGTTATATTACAGGAAGCCTTTTGTTGATAAGATAAGGGCATTCAAAACTGTAAATCACCTAATGTTGCTCAAAAAAATAAACTTAATTTTTGAAGCAATATTTTAAATTCTGTCAAAAGTTAGCTGGAGGCAGAAGCAGCAGCAACTGCCTCTCAGTGTCAGTGATAGGCATGCTTAACACCAGAGCACAGCAGGATTTATTTCTAGACCTCATTTTCTTTTCACTGTTTACTAATTTAACACATGATATTTCCAACATTGTCATATATGCAGACAATACTTACATATTAATTGAAGTGTGAGCCACAGTTGTTTTGCTCATTTTGATGCTATAACTCTAAAGTATGGTGAATTTGTTCTTGGGCATGAACAGTACTTTCTGAATCAGTGAAATTCATTAAATTTCATCTGAGTTGAAGAGCAGGGAAGGTATCTCCCTTCCAGGAGTGAGAATGAGTGTGACAAATTCAAACATTTCAAGTCAGAGTGTGGAAATCTGTAACAAACAAATCCACTTAGGTTGTTCTAGTTCAGGTTTTGTGTGAAGAGAAGCAGATCTATCCAGCTACTATTTCAGAATCAGTGACACAAAACTACTCAAAAATATGCCATTCTTCTATTGGCATGGTAGGTAAAGTGTCTACAAATTGAGTGACCTAATGGTAATTTTCAAATATTTAAGATTTATTTTAGAATTTTTAATACACATTGGTACACAGGCATAATACCTACTGTTTCAAGAGTGCATAAATCAACTGCCACATAGAGCAGAGCATTTCATAAAAACATATGCATTTAAAAGGAAAAATTCTGAAATTTTGTTTTTAGACAGTTATTCAAGTCCTGGACTCCATAGTAAATGGTTTGTAGTAACCAAACAGCTTGTAGTGTATGTACATATATATGTAGACAGATGGATACAAATATACATACGCATAAAACAAAGGGTCCAAGTCTAACCAAAATCTACTGTAGACTTTAGTACATTTGCATAACCTTAGAAATATTTGAAGTGCAAAATATTGAACACTATAACATTATTTAACATAGCATGAGAGGTTCACTAAATGATTAGAGGAAATATATAACCACATAAAGTATATGTTAATTCTTTGTGAGTGGGAAAAGTTAAAGTTGAAACTATGGTGGGAATTATGATAGATCCAGGATAGGACACACACCCAAACTACCAATATCTCATGAAACTCATTTCTCAGACAAGGGTGGGGAAGTGTTTTCACCAAGCAGTTTATAACACATTGTTGAATAAGGTCACCAGCAATACGTAGCCATGGCATGCCTTCCCTTCTGGATTCAAATCCCTCAGCACAGACCGACTGAAGACATGGAAAATTTTATTAACATATTATGATGGACTAAATGCCTTCAGTTCCCTACTGCAGCAGACAGTAAGTGCCTTTAACAAAGTAGTCCAAAAGGATGTAAACCTACAGCTAGACCCTTTAGGCAACAATACTGTCCTAGCCAGCAGAGAGATCCACTCTGAGGGGATCTCAAGGCAATGCCAGTAATGCACCAATGTAAGGATCAAAGGTCTACAGACCATAACACCTGCACTGTCTTTAGTGACAATGTTAACGGAAAGAGTCCCAGAGGTGCAATTAGGGTCACAGAGGTAAAAGGCTGCTTATCCCATTTGGACACCAGCTTAAATGAAACTCACATAGGGATACACTGTAAAATACAAAGGGTCTTGGGAAACAAGACATCTTCAGAAGAAAGTACAGTTGTGTAAGCAAACTTACCATAACAGTGGATGTTCTGATGGATCACTGTTACAATAGCCTTAGCTATGTGAGTTTGACCCTCATGCAATAACCAGCTTCTCAAACTTTGGGTGCCTTACAGGTGCTCCCCTTGCCAGGAGTGTTTGGGGCATCCATATAAAAGGCAGGAGCAGCAATAAAAGCTTCATAACATTTTTTGTCTAGAAAGGAGGCAAGAGCCCTGAAAACATGTGATAAGAAATAGGGAGAACTATAACTATAAACAAAGGGTAAAACTAACTACACTCTGGCAACACAGAGGAATAACAGCAAGGAAAGTGAGGGTTGGAGGAAGGAACAGCTACTGCAACAGTGATCCACTAGAACATCTAGTGTTATGGTAAGTTTACTTACTCAACTGTACTATGTTCATACATGCATCACCATTGCAGCAGTCTAAACTACATTTGTAGACTAGTATAGCTTAAACAGAAAAAGAGGGAAAAGGACAATACTTAAGACTCCAGAAGTTCTTGGAGTACAGTCCTAGTAATTTCTGGACCTGGAAAAGGAATACAGTTTGTAATGCTTTGTGAAAGTATGCACATAGGACCAAGTTGCTGCTTCTAGAATACGTCTAGAGTCTACTCCTTTCCAAAAAGCAATAGGAGAAGCTACTGCACTCATTGACTCAGCTGTTACCCTGGAAGTGGCTTATTGCAGTGAGTATGACAAAAAATAATAGCATGAAACGACCATCTCGAAATACTCAACTTTGAAATTGTTTGTCCTTTCTTCTTACCTTCAAAGGAGAAAAACAGCTGATCAGCTTTTCTGAAAAGTCAAATTTTGTTGAGGTAGCATCTGCACTGTCTGTGTACATCTAGAAAGTGAAGAATTATTTATCTCCTTTTCAAAGAAAGGCTGTCTTTGTGAAAAATGATGTAGGGCTGACTCAACATAAATGACCAACTCAGATACTCACTTAGCGGATGTCAGAGCAATAAGTAACACTGTGTTCCATATTAAGAACTTCAAATCAGACTCATAAGCTGGTTCAAATGGAAAATGAGTCAGCTTCTCAAGTATAAAACTGAGATACAAGGAGGAGCTACCTGTTTCCTAGGTGGGTGGATATGGTAAGACCCCTTTCAAAAACTGTTTTACTTAAACATTATTAGAAAGGGGGATCAAAGAGTAGATAACCATAAATGTCTGACAAATGTAAAGGATCAAATGGCAGATAAGTAGAAATGTCTGGCAAATGTACCTTCTTAAAAGAATGCAACAACCATTGTACAGTAACTCGCATAAATAAAGAACCAGAGGCAACTGGGCCTGACTAGGATCCTGGTTCTTAAACCGGCACAAACTAGAAAATCTCTTCCACTTACTCATTTATGATTTTCTAATAGCAGGTTTTCTTGCTTCCTTTCGTACCTGCTGCACATTCTCTGAAGAAAAGTGCATAGCATCAATATTCTATCATCCAGGCAGTTAAATGAACAGCTTCCAGACTGGTAAGTAGCAAACGTCCCTTATTTTGTGTGAGTAAATCCAGTCTGTGGGGAAGCTTGCTGTATTTGCTCTTGGGCAGACTGAAAAGAAGAGAGAATCATTGTTGCCTTGGCCAGAAGGGAGTCACAGGACTTCAAAGCATTAATAACAGCCAATATCTTCCTGACATTTATGTGCTTCTGTCTGTCTACAGAATCCCACAGAGCTTGTACCTTTACCCCTTTTGAGACCGCATCCCACACCAGATCTGAAGTGCCCTTGGTTATTGACTGGAAGGGGGTTGGAAGGGAAACTGCAAGGCCTGGATTGCCCTCTATCTGGTATACTCACCATCTAATCTCCATTTTTACAAATACCAGAACTGGAATCTGAAAAGTCAAAAGGGTTAATTGCCGCATTCAGAGTGATCTGAGTTGCCAATGTATTTTCCTCATGTGTAGTCTGGCAAAGGGCAGCATGATAATCATTGATGTAATGTACCTCAGAATCCTGACAGACTGCCTTGCAGATGCTTGGTTTAGACTGGAGAAACTCAGGAAGAGCAGTTGAAATTTGTCTACTTTTTCTCAAGAGAGAAACACTCTTGTAAGGTCAAGTCATGCAAACATCCCAAGAAAAATATTCTGTGAGTTGGGATGAGAGAAGAGTGGTGCAAACTGATTTGAAATCCCAGACTGAGTAGAAGTTCCTAAACAGTTATTAGGGACTCTTTACATCTGGAAAAAGAGTCTGGAAAGATAAGGCAATCTTCTAAATATGGAAACATGTATGCCTTGGAGTCTGCATTGAGCAATGAATGGAGTCTCCCTCCTTTACAACTATGAAAGTGAGGCATTTTGTGAATGCCCTTGATGTAGTGATGAGCACAAAGGGCAAAACATAGAACTGATAAAGTAAGCCAGACAAAGGAATAAGATATGCCTGAAGGGCTTGACGAAAAGAATGTGGTCATATATGTCTTTAGATCCAGCTTAACTAGAAAAGCTAGGCTTGAGATTAAAGCTACAAGATTTTGAAGTGGTAACATCTTGAACTTGTGAATCGTGACATGGAGGTTTAGCTCTGGAAGATCCAGCACTGGTGTCCAGAATCCTTCTGGTTTGGGAGCTAGACAAATTCCTGAACAATTACCTTTGCCTAGGATTTTGACAGGCAGTTGACGTATTACTCCCTAGACATCATGTTTTGCAAAAAGGGAGGAAAGACAGCAATCTGCCTCTCTCATCAACAGAGAATCCCCTGTAAAGGAGGGAGGCACTTCCATTGCCAAGAGTACCCTCACTAGATTACATTTTCAAACCAACTGCCTGAGACTATATGAAGCCCCCCCCCCCCAAAAAAAAAAAAACATGAAATCTGAGGGACACAGAGAGGTTGCCAGGGTAGAGGAGGGGAATCCTGAATCTACAGACAGTGATACTAACTGAGAAGACTGTCCCTAATTTTTTAGGCTTTTCCCATCTATTTGAAGCCTCCTTTCCAGTGTTTCCCCTTATCAATTTGCACCTCAGAAGGGGGAAGGTTAAGCAATAACTTCTGCATATTTTCAAAAGGCCCAAGCAAAAACTTTAACATAGAGGCTTGGCAATTTAAAATCCTGAAATTTAAAATACTAGAAGAATAAATGTTCTTCTCAATATATCAAGTGTGTCTCCTCTTTATCCAAAGGAGTAGGATTATACTAGGTAACCTGCATGACAACACTATTTGGAGAATAGGGGGAGAGACAGAGAGAGGACTACTGCATATGCCTTAGGATTAGAAAACAGGTAATGGTGTTTAACGCTATCTATCAGGTATACTGACTATATTAAGAAAAACATTTTTTAAGTCAGACAAAACAGGAAGAATAAATGTAGGTTTTTCCATAAGTAAACGTACTAAACCATAATAATATTTTATGTTATAGATACTTCACTTTGCTCCCAATGAAAAATATCACTCATACAAGATAAAATGTCAATGAAAGGGATTTCTTCAGTAGGGAAGTCTGAAGGTGTGTTTTCTTCAGAATCAGAATGCTCAGGGAGAGCAGAATCCCCTGAAGTACTTCCCTTCCCACTACATAAATTGTTGCTCTGACTGAAACATTTTGCCAGAAGGAGAAGGAACTCTTTTTCTTTGCCTGCATGAGGACTGACCTGGCTTAGAAAAAGCAGAAATCAATTCCTCTGCAAAGCTAGTAAATCTGTCCTGCCCATAGAGATAGATACCGGATGTTTGAAAATTTTCTCACCAAGCACATTATCATCGGTAAGGGTTGCTCCTCAGATACACAGTTACTAGCGTCCTCAATCCCCTCTCAGTTAAGTAAAGACCCTTCACCTACCCTGTCCCCAGTAAGAAACAAAACATTTTTCCTGGCATACCTTGAGCTTCCCTACAGCTTGAGCTTCCCTACAGCTGCAGAGGAAGTGGCTATGCTCTGGTCTTTGGCGGCTGCAAATGCTATGCCAACAGTGCTAGGAGAAGAAGATAGGTGGTTTGGGGAACAATGATCAATCACAGCAGAATCACTCACCAGAAGCTGAGAAAAAGAAGGTACCAGACATACAAGTTTCTTATTTTGTGCACTGTGAATGGTAGTACTGGGGAGACCAACTGCTACTCCATAGGTAAACCAAGAAAGATGACAGGAAAGTGGGTAGTGTAACCCAGGAGAGTTGCTAAGGACAAAGAAAGAAGGACTATTGGTGCTGAGGTAAGTATACCACTAAAAGTCCCCCACAAGCATTATATCCTTTTCCACACATGTAAAATAATAAAATAAGTTTTTAGTCATACAATAAACGTTTTCTCCATAAAAAGTTCACAGATGCACTAATGACAATGTTTCAATAGCACCTAAACAGAATTTTTGCCAGAAACAAAGTCAAGTTTTACACATAAAATTAAACTTTAGAAATGTTTTCCCAATGGGGACTTATCTGCCAGCTTGAAGATTGTAGCTTACTGTCCAGATAAATTAGGGGCTACCAGAAAAGCACTCATGTTGATGACAAAAAAGTTCTGAAGCTTTTAAGACTCCTCCTGCCTTTTATATGGTGCATCCCATGCACCTGGATGGTACCCAAAGCTTTGAGAAGTTGGCTGGTGCCATATAGCTTAAGTTACTCCCACTGTGATACATATGAGCATTTTACCATAACTCATTTGGAAGATTCTACACCTTCCACTCCTGAAACTCTCTTGCAAGAGTGTATTACAACACTCAGTTATTTAAATTCTTAGTTTTAGAAGGTATGCACATAAAAGTGGGATATAATGCAAAGCTATATGTACATGTAGGAGAGGAAGGAAAAGCAAAATTACTGGTAAGAACAGACTTAGCTGGATTGACCTTCTATTCCAGTGACTGCTGATATTCCTGTATGATGTGCCAAAACTCAGGAATTATGTCCTCTGTATCCTAAATGATATAAGTAGACCATCAGCAAAATAGCTAAGTTTCCCTTTGTACCAACATAAACTCAGCTCATATCGCACAAATCTAGGACAGCTCTTAAAGCTGCAGACAGTGTGTTTATGGCTATGGTACAAAGCAAAGGCACTTAAAGACACTCCTGCTTAACTCTTCTCGAGATGATAAGTGGCATGGAGAAGTAGGGATCCCCCTGCACTAATGCAATAGAATTGTGTTAGGCGGACACAAGAGGGATTATTAAGAGATCTGGAAAATTAAAATGTCAGAGGAGATGAAACAGATAAGGACACCTAACATGATCAAATGATTTTTCAGCCAGAACAGAAAGAAGAACCCAAGGATTATGTGAGCTTTCCTCTCCTCCAGCCAATAATCTGTTCTAAATATAGGGTCATTACAGTGTTATGGAACATTTTAAGACTGTTTAAAATCTTCTCGGGATACAAAATGAATGAAGCTAAAACAAAGCCAATAGTGCTAAATTATGTAACCACACACAAATTGGTTCAATATCCATATTTATGGGGACATGATAAAATGAAGTATTTAGGAGTATGGATTGGCAAGTAAGGATAAACAGAAGACAATGCAAAAATTGAGAAACTGGAAGCTTTGTTATATGGATATGGATACTAAGATACAAGCCATTAAAATGTTTTTAGTCCCTTTAGTTGTATACACAGGTCAGGCATATTTTTGTTAACCAGAGGAGAAGATGTAGATATCAAAAAAGAGTTGAAGGATTTTATCTAGGAAGAGAAGACAGCAAGGGTCATGTGGTATAAGCTGATTCTTCCAACAGAACATGGCAAACTAGGATTACCCAATTTGAGGTGGTATTTTACAGCAATGCAGTTAAGGCTCTTGTACATTGCACAAGCAGAAAACTATAATTCAAAGTGGAAAGGAATAATGTTAATACAGAGAGGAAGCTCAAGAAATAAGGCGAGATTTGGATTTTGGATGTAGACTCTTAAGGAGAACAACAAAAATCATACAGAGTATTATATTCATAAAATAGCAGGGAGTATTCTAAGAACCAAATCAACACGAGAATGGAGAAAACAGATTTTGCCAATAGGGATGATTGTGGTCAGGGATACAGATAATAGACAAGAGGGAGCTGGAATTTATTGCAGAAAACTGGCAAAAGAACCAAGGTACTGGGAGCAAATAACTAGAAAGGGAAAGGTAATAGAATGGAAAGTGTCCGAAAATATATTTGGACTGCAGGTTAGACACTGGTAGAATTTTTAATAGAATCTAGAACAGAAGCTGCCATTAAAAAAGGAATAACTAGTAAAGCATATAAAATACTGCATGATAATTATAAGAATCGAACAGAGGAGCTTAGAAAGGACTGGGAAGTGAGACTTGATAAGCAATTCACAAAGAGACAATGGAAGGATATATGTATATCTCCAAAATATGCAACACAATCTAGAATATTTAGGATCTTTGCCTGGAAGTGTTTACATGGGTATTTTTATACTCCAAGTAGACTCCAAAGAATTTTTCCTCAGGTGGATAGGAAGTGGTGGATGTGTGATGGGCAAGAAGGAGGTAGCGAGGAAAATATTTTTTGGTAGTGTAATGAGCTGGCAGACTTTAGGAATTCCCTGCAGACCGCTCTGTCAGAGATGCTGGGTGAACAGATTGGATTGACTTGGGAGATGATGTTTTTGAGTTATTATACAGAATCAGAATTGTCTGGACATAGTAAAGCATTGCTGAGTCTAACTATGGTGGCTGCCAAAAACAGCAATTACTATTTTATTTATTTATTTTATTTTACATTTGTTGACCGGGATAGTCCGACTGGATGCATGCCCATTTTCAGCATAGGCCTGGGGAGAAAAGCTCCAAGGTAAACAGAAACAACAAAACATGTTACAAATATAATATTGACAATGATTACATATGCAAACAAGAATAAGCATGTTCCACAGGTTAGAGTTAATAACTACTGAAAGTCAGGGGTAAATTAAATAGTAAGCTGATTAATAGACTTTACACATTCTAGAAGAGTTAGCCAGGCTTGATACAATGACATAAGCCAGTTAAGTGCCAGATGTTGTCTGAGTCTAGTTTTAAATTGACCCAGGGAGGAGAGTAAAGTAATATCAGCTGGAAGTGAGTTCCAGGATCTACTTACAGAGTTTGCAAAGAGAGTCACCAGCTGCATATTTAGCTTTGCTTGTCTGAATTAGTAGTCTGTTAGAGGATCGAAGCAGTCGAGGATTGTTACAACAAGAATAAGCATGTTCCACAGGTTAGACTTAATCACTACTGAAAGTCAAGGGTAAATTAAATAGTAAGCTGATTAATAGATTTTATACATTATAGAATAGTTAGCCAGGCTTGATACAATGATATAAGCCAGTTAAGTGCCAGATGTAGTTTGAGTCTAGTTTTAAATTGACATAGGGAGGAGAGTAAAGTAATATCAGCTGGAAGTGAGTTCCAGGATCTACTTACAGAGTTTGCAAAGAGAGTCACCAGCTGCATTTTTAGCTTTGCTTGTCTTAATTAGTAGTCTGTTAGAGGATCAAAGCAGTCGAGGATTGTTACAGGGGGTGATAAGATTTTTAAGTGCAGGAGTATTATCTGGATTATAAAGGATTTTATAAACCCATGATCAGTTGGTTATACTGGATTAGACTGGGTAGTTCAAGCCACCCAAGCTGGTTAAGATTGATGCAATGGTGTGTCCTAAAAGACAGCCCAGTGGCAAACCTGGCAATGTGGTTGTAGCAGGTTAAGAGTTTGTTAAGTACAGTCTTGTTTAGATTAGAGAGTAGAGGGGATGCATACAGAAGTGTTGAAAGAAGGTGAAAGCGAGCTATGGAAATTTTGGCTGGAGGAGTTAGAAAGGCTTTCATTCTATAAAGTGACCCTGTTTTTTATTGATGTTTTTGATCGATTGGTTTACATGTAGGTCGAATTTTAGATTGTTATCTATAATGACACCTAATAGTTTTGTAGAGGGTTCAGGGGAGATTATTGTGCCATCATTTGCATTTATGGTAAAGGTAAAAGCAGTAGACCTTTGTGTTGGTGAAAATAACAGCATTTTAGTTTTTTTTGGGATTTAGTATCAGATGAAGTTCAGAAAGCCAGTTTTCTATAGTGTTAAAGGTGGACTGGGTAGATGACCATAAGTCTGATGGAGATGTGGCCGAGCAGATCAGGGTAGAGTCATCAGCATATTGGATACAGCTGACTTTTGGGATGACAGTATACAGGTCGTTAATGAAGATGGAAAACAGCAGGGGGTCCTAGTATAGAGCCTTGTGGTAGTTCAAGGGTGCTAGATAGTAGGTTAGAGAGTTTGTTCTGCCAAAGAACAGCCTGTTGTCTCCCATTCAGGTAGGATTTAAGCCATTGAAGGGCTTTAGTATCTAGACAGAATGTTTGCAGGGTGTGTATTAAAAGTTGGTGGTCAACCACGTTGAATGCTTTGGAACAATCCAAGAAGAGGGCGGAGGATATGTGATTGTTGTTGCGATTATGGTTTATGGTGTTTGTAAAAGCTAGTAGGGCTGAAGTGGTGCTGTGGTGTGGACGGAAACCGTGCTGGGTATCTGCCATGAGGTGATTCTGGATAAGGTGGTGCATGAGTTGTCTATGAATACATTTTTCCATAATCTTTGCAAGTGGAGAGAGTATAGCTATTGGTCTATAATTAAAGAATTCAGTAGAGCTGCCTCCTTTATGAAGTGGGATTACGTAGGACATTTTACCGATGGTGCAAATTCTAGCTTCTGCTATGGTTTGATTAATAAGTATTGATACCAGGTAGGCAATAGCATCAGCTGATTTTTGAAGGTACTCTGCAGGGAGTTCATCAGCAGAGTGTGTGGTGGGTTTTAATTTTTTGATCAAGGTACGGATAAGTGACGTGGACACTGGTTGGAAGCTGAACGAGAGTAGGTTTCTAGGGGTGGTACTTTCATGGCCAGTTGAGTTAGGTGGTAATTGGCTAGCTAGGGCTTGAATTGTCTCAGTAAAGAATTGGTTAAAACTATCTGAAACATCCTCGGGGGTTTTATCGATAGTAGCAGCGGGGAAAGGGGTAGAAGTTTGTCCAGGATGTAGTAGATTATTCAAATCTGCCCAAAACTTTTGAGGGTTATTTTGATTTACTGTCACTATAAGTAAAAAACTAAGAGCTCTCATAAAATCATCCAAAGCAAATTTTGAGAGAAAAATAGCTAAAGACTCAAAGGACAATCATAAGGCCTTCTTTAGCTATGTTAGAAACCTGGGAGGAAACACCCAGATATGCTCAGAACTAGTTCAAAATGATGTGAAGATTACTGATCCTACAGACATTGCCTGGACCTCATAAATAAAGACATAGGGAATTTGCAGACTTTGGATCCAACCCAGTTTGGCTTTGTCAAAGGCAGATCATTTTTTACTTGGTTTTGTTTTTTTTTGAAACAGTCACCAAAGCCATTGATGAGAAAGGCAGTCCATACAGCCTACCTCGATCGCCTTGATACAATACCCTCATTGAAAACTCATCAGCTTAAATGTTAACCCATACATCACAAGATGGGTTGCAAACTGGCTGGACAGAACCCACAGGGTCAGAGTTGCTCAAAGCCTGTCACAAGTGGTGTCCCACAGGCTCAGTCCTGGCCACTCTTGTTTGGCATCTACTTTAAGTTTGCAGATGACTGCACACATCTGACACAGATATCCTTCAGAAGGGTCTCACAGAAACGGATGACTGGTGCCAGAGCCATGGCCAAAAGTTAAATGCCAAAAATGCATAGTCATATAGCTACCATATAGGTGGTAATCCTCTGAGCACAGAAGAAGTTATCAGGGACCTGGGGACCCAGGTTGACAGTAGCCTGTCATTCGACACCAATGTAGCTAAAGTAGTTAGGAAGACCTTCTACACTACCCACCTCATCATGAAGCATCTAGATCAAGGAGGTCATAGTCTCCCTATACTCATCACTCATCAGACCAATGATTGAGTACAATGCCCCATTCGGAATGTATCTGACCCGACACTTGCAGCAGCTGGAGAGGCCACAAAAGTTCCTCACCAAAAGGATAAAGGGTCTCAAAGTCCTATGCTGCCCGACTGAAAGAACTCCAGCTCTATTGCTCAGAGGTGACCTTTGCCTGACATACAAGGCCATGTCAAACTCAGAGTTGATGAATATGCTTCACCTCAAAAATCTAGATCCGTCAGAGCCAGCTGGAGGGATAGATTCATCACCCAAAGACTCCTATGCTGTGGAACAAAATCGGTATATGTGAGGCAGAGCACTGACCTTGTCCAAGAGAAATCTTGACCAATGGATGGGAGATCGCAGATATACTCCAGGGATTACCTCAGTGTCACTGCTAGACAGAGGCACAGCAAAATAATGGGTATAGTTCCCCATACAAAAGGGGTGGCATAAATGCCCTCGGGCAGATAGCCTAGTATGAACTTATGAACCTAAATTACAGTAGTATTGTTTTTTGTCTTGTAAAATGGATTTTTTAGTTTCATCCTAGATTGTCTGTATTGTATGTGATCTTGGGGGACTTTAGTAGGACGCCATAAAGCCCATACTTTGTTTCTATGGGTAATTTTGAGTCTAGACTCTTTAGAAAGCCATGATGCAGTTTTTGCTTTTGTTCTCTTTGAACAAGCAGGTGCATGCAAATCAAGGATCTCAAGAAATGTGTTATGAAATATACAACTCCCTCCTCTAAGGGGAGTTTTTTTTTAAAATAGACCAATTACATGAGTTAAGTTCCTGTTGGAATTTGGCAAGGTCAAAGTCTTTTTTATTTCTACCTTTTCTGAGTAAGGGTTGTTGGGGAATGGGGATTAATGGCTTTGTGCTAAATTATATAAGTGATAAGGTGATCACTTAGGTCATTGGGGAGGGTACCAGCGATGCACAGTTGGGGGTGACTATTTATGAGTACCCAGTCAAGTATGCTTTCTTTTTGGTTGGGTTTACCTAACCTGGTAGGGGTGGATATGGTTTCTGTAAATGCAAGCAGGTTAATATAGGTTGTTGGGGATTCTGAGGAACAGGTACCCCAGTCTATGTTAAAATCTCCGAGTAGTAGGGTTTCTTGGGGGTAGTGACATGACCGCCAGTGCAGGGTGTCTTCAAGTGTAGCTATATTGTTACCTGGGGGAATATACATGCAGATGATATTAATGCATTTACTTTTGTTAAGTTACAATCTAGTGGCAAGAATTTCAGAGTTATTAATCTGAGGTGGTTGTGTTACATCTATGGTCACATTCAAGGGAGTTAGTTGGTCTATTGATTGTAGGTTTGTAGCTTATTTTACAAGTAGAGAGGGTGTATGTATCAGAAGTGGATGGACCATGGTTGGGGTGAATATCAGCACCAAGTATTAGGCTAGGTCTGTACTTAGTGATAAGCTTCAGGAATTTATTTATAAGTTTGTAGTAGTGTTTGGATCTAGGGCTAATGTGCCAGGGGTCCTTCTTGGGCAGAGAGCACTGTTATTGGGATTTTATAGCAGGGCAGCTACCTTAGCACTTTGTAGTGGGCTGACTTCAGAGTACTGTATTCTGCAGGATAGTGTCCTTCTTGTGCAGAGAGCACTGTTACTGGGAGTTTATATCAGGGGAGCTACCGTGATGATGAAGATGCTGCCTCCAGGGTTTAGAAAATGAAAATCAAAGTCTATACCAACTTTACTTGAACTAGTGAATATAGTAACAGAGATAAAACAACTGGAACTTGGATCTTTAGGAAAGGGAGGGAGCAAACTACACAGGAAAAAATGGGAACAATATATACGGAGCAGGAACGAGGTTTAAGAGGCAGGATTTGACCGAGCCATATAATGCTTAACTGACAATGACTGGATAGATCATAAGTGATGTATAACATTTGCAACTACAGTTGTTTCAGTGGTGCCTGTGATGTATACTGTTTCCAACTAAAGTGGTGTCATGCTGTTTGTTTTTCATTTGTATAAATGTAAGATTGCCATGTCATGTGTGAAAATTTAATAAAGATGTTTGTTGGGAAAAAAATAATCTATAATAAATATATTGTGACAAACTGCCCTTTCCTTAATAAGGCCAACCTGCTCAGGATGCCCTCTATATGTCACAAGTGGTTAACGTAGGTCACCCAGGCTGCCATAAAAATCTCTGCAATCTGTATTTTTCAGACAGACTAGTTTGCAGTTATCTACAAGATATAGATTTTTCCCAGGTTCTAAGACAGATATAAGGAAGGATTGCTTCCAAGATGGAGAAACTAATCCTTGACCACTGATTGATTGATTGACAAACCTTTTAGAGGAGACTTAGAGCATGACGAGAGAGATGCTTGTATAGCTCAAAGGACAATCCATCTATGCCAGGTGCCTTGCTGGTCTTTAATTTAACAATACAAGTGAAATGTTCCTCCTGTGTAATTGGTGACTCCAAACCAAGCCACGCTTCCTTTCTTCAGGTGGAACCAAACTAAAAAAAAGTACTACAAAGGTAATAGAAGAAGGAGAATAGTCTGACTCAACAAATACATGCACTAATAGCAGATTCTAAAGGCAGCTAACATTTCATAAATTGTAAATTGAGATCTGAGGAAGCGTACTGGGTCTGGTACACGAAAGCGCTTATCCATCTTGTTCTGTTTCAATAAAAGAAGATTTTATAGCATCGTGGTGGTCTTCTATCTGGTGTTTTTATCTATAAATTGTAAGGTGCTGCCAGCCATCCTTCCAGCTATGAAGGCATAAGGTGAATATTATCTAGTATCAGCTCTGCACTTTCACACCAGACTAGTATAGATGTGCAGCAATGCATCATAATAGTGTACAGTGAGTCTATCAAGAACAACGTCTGTGTTGATGTCGATGATGTTTTGGCTATTTGATCTAATCTTCTGAAACTACAAAACCACAGCAGGGTCTCTTTTATTGTGATGTTACATCCTCGGCTTCCTTTACTCATCCCAAAACTGTACTAGGTTTTTTTTCTGTTGCTTCCACAAACCATTTGTTCACACCCTGATATTAGCATGTATGGAACATTTGAAGGTGCCACACAGTAGATATGGGGAACATTCTTTGGAATATATTAATATGCATAATCTCCTGGGTGACATAAATATAAAAGTTGTAGAAACTCTGGCCTCTTGGCATAGCATGAAAATAGCCTTCATGGAAAGAGATCCAGGGGGTGAGAATTAACACAAAAAGGACTTTTGATCATATCCCATAATATCCTGGGCTACACTGAGCCTCTCAGTACAACTGACGATACCATAATGAGAGGAGTAATGTATGAACTAGTGCATACTAGAGGATAGGTGAAGGGTTAAGTATTCAAGCAGCATGTCTTTGACCTCACCCTGACAGAGATGTGTGGGATATATGGTATCTTTGAATAAGGAAGAAAGACAATTACCATCTCCTGCTGCAATCAAGGAACTCCTAGCTATTTTCTGAATATGTTGAAAAGATGCTTTAACTCCTATTGCAGAAAGGGAATATATACTCTTTAATATAAGAATTTTAAATTCATATCTGACACAGTAAAAGTAGCAAATTGAGAGGCACAACCTGACTTAAAAGTATTATGTACTTGTATGCCCACAGTACCCTGTTTAAAGAGAACAGCCATCCTCTCCTCCATACAGAGGGGTCTCTGGATAGTGACAATATCTGGGGATTCTTGACAAATCCAGGAGCACAGTCTAGCTTAATTCAACAGGATTCAATACCATTTACACTAACATTAAGTAGTTTCATACCACATGCATTTAAGCAATAAGCCATGACTGGGTGTGGGTATCACAGGATTAACCCATACCTGGCATAGTTTAAACATGAGGGCGATGCACAAGTAATTAAACATAGCCAACCGTGGGTTATTTCTATGATACCCTCACACACAGTCGTGATTTATTGTTATTGTACAATGACATTATTTAAGAAAGAAATTGCTTATTTTTCTAAAATAATGTCTTTGTATAACAAAGCTGTAATGACCCTTCACTTCTTCTGCTTTTGCTGATGTACTGAGCATGCGTATGGGAGTTATTTTCCCACACTTGCACAGTACATAAGTGCTCTTCAGGAAACCCAACAGCTTTTCTCCATTGCTCTATTTTTTTTTTCTCTCCCTGCCATTATGGGCTTTTAATGCAAACACCTACACAAAGCCCAGCTTAATGGGAGGAACACAGGTCTAAAAATAGGGACAAACATTACTGCTGTTATAATTTATTTATTTTTACATTTGTTGACTGGGACAGTCCGACTGGACATATGTCCATTTTTCAGTGGAGGCCCGGGGAGAAAAACTCCAAGATAATAACACACATTGAACATTTAGTAAATGCTAGTTTCAAGCAGATTACATTCATAAGCAATACCAGCATTTAGCACATATAGTACTAACTTATTATAAAACACTTTACAAAACATAACATTATTTTCAAAGTTATATATACATAACATTACATTCAGGTTTAAGACACACTGAGCAGCAGTTATACAATTGACCCTTCCTGAAATTGTGTGGTAGAAAAAAGTTAGTAGTTGAAGGTAAGGCACCTAATTAATAGAGAGTTCACTAGTCGGGGTTAGTGCAAGGACATAACCAATGAGTTTTGAAGTATTTCTTGAGTTTGATTTTGAATCGAGTTAGTGAGGGTTCTAGGTTCTATAAACTTAGAAAGTTAGTGCAATAGGAGGTCTTGTGTTAGCATGCATTTTTATGAAGCATATGAAGCAGAAACCTTAAATATCTGTCAGTTTTTAATGAATTCAATCTGCAGTGGCTTGGCAAAAAATACATTTTTAGGAAGAAAAGACCAAAAACTATGAGTCAAAATCTGGACATTCTGCAAAAATCTGGATAGTTGAGAAATACAAGAGTGTGCTGAGACTTTAGGTTGGACAGCGTAGAAATACAAGGAAAATCAGGTAAATTTTGTGTTTCTTTAGTGTTGCAAAATGTACTGGACTTTTTTTGTAATCTGCTGCTCAGTCCTGTAAGCATATGCCAATAGAAAAGTCTGGCCATTCAATGGAACTTTAGAGGCTGGGCTATTTTTCTATTGGTATATGCTCAATTTACAATGGGCATGCTGGATGTGCACATTTCTGAAAGGCAATGAGCTGTTATTGTATAATAAAGATTATGTTAATTCACACTGTAAATAATGTAGATTGCATCATCACTTTCTGAGAAGGTAAACTACCTAACCCTTCCCCTTCCCTTGTCTTTGCAGTCTCACTGAATGGTGAGTCTCTTCAAAGGAATAAAAAGAAGTAAAAACAGAAATCAAAGCAAACATCTCTCCTTGATAACAACAGAGACATCCAAAAAAGTATAAGCATAGAACATAAAAAAGATATTACAATCATTTTACTATTTACTAGCTGAAACATGGTTCTGTGCTGTGGTAGCAGCTACTGTACAGAAAGCCTATAATAGTGAGGTAATTTGCAAGGTAGCTGTGTTGTTGACATAGCTGTAGCCAACAGAGGTGATGTATTGAGCATTCCAACTCAAAATAGTCCCAAATGTTACTAGTATGAGGCTTCTACTTGTTTCTGTTCTATGGTTTAGTCTGTGAGTTCCTGTCCAGCTGTAGGCCTAGGTTTATTTTCCCAAAGCAAGGGAGACATGAAGACACAAAGATGCTTCTTTGTGTTAATGTGAGATGAGTAAAACAAGCGGGAACTACCAGAACAGCAGGGATTGAAATTACTGTTATAAGTAATCATGTTATATTTACCAATCTGAACTGTTAAAGTGGCTTGCTGACATCTCATTTGAGAAGAATTATTTTAAAAGTATGTGTGATATAATCTCCCTGTTTCTCATTTCCCCCTAGCTGAGGAACTTATCTGATAGCCAGACTAGAAGGCAGAAGTTGGGCTAAAAAGGTAAGTTTTACTTCTCTTTTATTGAGTGTAACATTTTGGGGTCTATATTATATATTTGAACTTTCAAAACTTCGAATCTCATATGTTTGACAACATATGGTCGAAGTTTGAAAGATCGAATATACAATAAAAAAAAAGAAAAAAAAAAAAGAAAAACTTACCTTAACAGTACGAGCCCCTCTGCACCCCCCAAACCTCCCTACTTAAATATACCAACTCCAATATGGCTAATTAGAGAAAGAAATGAGAATAGTGCAGCAAAGAAAAGGAAAGGAACCTTTAAGTGTGACCACTAATCCCAGTGTAGCCATATAATAAATAAGGAAAGTATATTTTTGGAAAGTAGGAGCATAACTATTATGAGTAAGGAATATAGTAACTGTGATTCCAGTGGGTTGGTCTATTTAGGTATATGTCAGGTTTGCCAAGCATTTTATATTGGCAAGACAGAGCGTAAACTTCGAAGAAGAATATACGAACATATGTATGAAATCCAGATTCACAAAGACACTAACGCCCTATTTAAGTATAAACACAAATGCAGTGAAGCATATTACAAGTTTTTTTGTCATTGAGCAGGTAAAAATGGATGGAAGGGGTGGTCTATGGGAAGAAATAACTTTTATAATATGTATTTATATGTGAATTCATACAAAAATATTTTAGAAAGTTTATGATGGAAACAGTTTTAAACATAATTTTAGTATGATTATATTTATTTGTACACAGATGTTGATGCTAATTCACAATGCAATTTTATGTTCAGAGTTCAGAGTGTTATTAATAGCATGGACACTAGAGGGAGTGTTAAGACCATTTTCTATACACGCAATCGTTTTAAATAAGGCTTAAAAGTTTTAAAGTACATGATCTTATATGATTTTATATTAATTTATGAAGGATTTAACATAGAACATGAATTTTTAGACAGAAGTATTCAGCTAACATGGTTTTTAATGGTGGTATATGTATTCATTCAGAGAAGGTTGTATATGCACACAGTCACTTTATATTTATTGCATTCTGTATTAATTGGCAATTAACATTCTTATTTTATTGGGTAATTAACTCAATTCACCAGGTAGAGGGAGTATAAAAGGAATGGTTTACAAGTCTGTCCGCATCTGATGAAGTAACTTGCAAATGAAAACGTAGTAGATAGGAGACGTTAATGCCTGGAGTGTATGTGTTTTTTGTTCATTTTCATTAAAGCTGTGTTTTCAAAGAAAACTTCTGGTATTCGATCCTTGGGAGTACCTGTGGATTCTGTTCAGAATGGGACCAAACATCAAGAATATGTTTGAAAAGAATAAAAAGAAAGGCTGGATCCTTACGGGGAGGATGAGTAAGTGTAATGCATGTAAGGAATGTAGGTACATTTACGAACAAGAAATGTGGTAATTGAAGGACACAACAGGGTTTTGCCCATAAAGGGGAATTACAATTGTAACCTGTAACACTAAGGGAGTGATTGATGTGGCTTTACGCCAGACATGTTCTGCTTTTTATACTGGAGAAACCAAAAATCAGTTAAGGAAGAGGATCTATCAACACACTTGTGCAATAAAAAAAAAAAAAAACAGGACATGTCCAATGATTTATACATAGTGCCAGTTCCAACAACTTAAAAAAATTCCTTTTTTGTGTATTGTAAAAGGTGTTGAGGCAGGAACGAGGGTGGGATTGGTAAGGTTATTTGGAATATAGGTATATACACTGGCAGGTTTAATTAAATGCCACTTGTTTCACCGGTATTAATGATAGGGTGTCCATTAGTAGTTTATTGGCCTTGAAAGCAGACAAAGTATAGAGTGGAACTCCTTATAATATGAAGGAAGTGTGTAGGACACACACCTGCTATAACAAACTAATCAATAAATTAACAAGAAAACTTTAGGGGGAAACAAGAGAGTTTACTGTTCACATTAAAGACAAAGACAAACTTTGTTTTATGATGCTAAAAGTAAAAAACATTGCTGAATATACTTTTAAGTGTTTTTATTAATGGAAACAGTATTTTTTAAAAAGTGTATATTTATAAAGAATTTTCATTGGTTGATGGGAATTGATGGCTGTATAAAAGAAGGACGTATGTGAGGTGGTTTTATCTGATGTAGTTCCATTTTTCTATGTAATAAAGGGAACAACAGTGGTTATTACCTTACTGTGATTTCCAGTTGTCTACTTTGCGAAGGAAGCCTTGCCTTTACTGTGTTTGGTATACACAATATATTTAGTTACATAATCAAGGATGTATTGAGTCAATCGCAAAATCATATTTTGTTTCCCTGACTTGTAACTGCAGTTAGAAAAAAAAAACATACAAAAATCAGTTGTATATTATTTAATGACACAAAAAAATCCCAACCTCTTTACCCATATCTCATAATTAGCAAACTCATTGTACAAGTTTTGTACCCTCTTGTTAACTGAATTATACATTGGTTAAATAACAGGAATTGGCCCATACAGCATATGTATGGATAAAGTCATAGAGTGCGGCAATTAAGTACTTCAGGTGTACAATTTAGGCCCTTATTGTTTTAGTTTGCACATCCATGACATAAAAAAATGGCTGATGAATTCTACTATATGTTTATTTATCACCTGAGGGATGAGAAAATGTGATATCCAGAGATGATCAGATGGAAGTTCCAAAATTGTCTGGACAGTTTATGTGAATGGGTAGGAACTAGTACTCTACTAATAAATACTGGTAGTTCTCATTTTGAGAATATGTATAAAATTAGAGGCAACGTAATTAAACAAGCAGCACTTGGGTATTTGGGTTAACAACAAACTCCATTTGGTTATCACATAATGCCATAAAAACATGGAATAAAATCATTGGGGTGCATTAGGAGAGGTATAAAATGAAGAGATAAGGAAGTAATCTACACTACATTTATTAACGTAATGAGGAGAAAACTACAGTATGGAAACTAGTTTTGGTTTCTTTACACAAAATCCCAAATAACTGGTTTGGAAAAACTACTGCAAAGGCAGTTCAAAAAATACTAATGACTTTGAATATGTGGAACAACTGGTAAAACTTAAGTCACTTTAATCTGAGCACAGGCCACATGTGGAAGAATTTGACACAGTTCTGTAGGGTTATATGGGATCTGTTTCTATAGAAATGTAGAAATGTCTTGCTTTAAAAAGAGAGAAACTGAAGATGAATTTAAACTTTTAAAAACATTTAGGAAAAACAAGAGATAAAACTTTTCAGAGTGGAATAAATTATCAATTGACATTAAAGACATCAAAGAACTAAAAATATTTAAGATGAAGATTTACAAATTACATGGAAATGAGTGCTTAGGGCATGACAAGCTGAACGGCAACAGGCATGCATCTTAAGTAAGCTGTTGCTGCATTCTATGGTGTTGTATTATACAATCAAACTGAATTTACAGGAATACCAACTCCCAAGGTACAGGAGTGAAAGAAACTTCAATACCCCCTCTAATCATCAACTGTGATAGGGCAATCTCAGATAACTGCCAAGATCACAGAACACAGCCATCAGGAAAAAAGGTTTGAATTAATGAAATATTTCTCTTGATCCTGCCAAATGTTTTGTCAAGTTGTACACGGATAAAAAGCTAATGCATAGTGAGTTGTTATAAGTAACGTTATCATGCAAAAAATAAAGAAAGAAAATGGATTAAGAAAAAAAAAAAAGAAAGAAAATGGATATTTAAAATGATCCAAAGAGGCAATGCAAATGTAATTACACAGTTCTGCAAATGTTGAAGTTCTACAATTCTAGCAGATAGTAAGTTTATTTGCATCAAGCAAAAAATAGAGTGACTGAACATAAATCATGCAAAACCTTAAAAGGTAACGATAAATATCAAACTTAACATTACACTGGAGAAAGTGCCTGTGTGCGCTTACTGAAGTTACTACAGCCGTGGGATCTGCAGTCCTTTGATATTTAAGTTTATTTGCATTTTCTTAACAAATGTCTAAATATAACAATGAAAACAATCCAGGAAAACTAAAGAGATTTGCTGGCATGAGCTCTGCCCAGTCACTGAATATAATGTAAGTTGATTGTGATTCATAGATAGTTATTAGGCAGGAGGTTCATAAGACCATTGAGAAGTCTAGCTTGGTTTCCCAATTGCCTAAAAGCACTGTCTGGTTAAGTGACTTGGAAAAGATCACAAAGTAGGCAAGTGAAGGCTAAGGGGATCAATGTCTGGATCAGAGTAACAGCTCATTGATAGCGCATAGCCTTAGTCCTCTCTGCTAACTGCCAGGCACAGGATATAAGCAGATGTACACACTTACAAATCTGCTGTTGTGTAATCTGGGTTCTATATGTTGCATTCAGCTTGACCAACTAGTTAAATGTTGCAAAAGTATTACACTGTTTCATAATTGAAATGGAACACAAAACGTTTGAGCTGGGCAATCAGATGCATTTCTATAATACGTTGGGGCTTTCAACCAGCCCAAGCAGGCCAAAGTTCAGAATAGCAACGAGTGTCCATAGAGTCCTATAATTAGCTGATATAGTTCAGAATTATGACACTGGATGGGATTTAGAAAGCATTACCATGAGCTGTAAGCCTTACTTCAAGTGCTAACTCCTCGTGACAACCCTTTCAAATTTAGAGACTGCCCTACTGCACTGATTTTCAGTGAGTGGAAGCATAAGTATAAAGAGTGGTAATGGTAGTTGTGGTGCATGGTAAGAAGGAAATCTGGGAGAGTAGCTAATGCTAAATAGCTATACACTGTCTCCTGGAAATGCCTTTGGCTGCAGATTTACACTACTGAGTGAGCTGCATAAATTACCAGAGTCAGACGAGAAATGTAACTCAGCCAGATAATGGGGGTCACCCAGTCTGAAGCCAATGGATAAAAGATTGCAAGTAAATTCAGCAATGTACAGCAGAGATGTATGAGGTGTGTGTGGGTGTGGCAGCGTGTGTGTGTGTGCATGTCTGTAGAGGTATGAATAATGTAGATCAGAGTGTAAAGTGTGTGGACTTGTATCTTTAAGAAGCATGTGAGGCTGTACGTCCACGTATATAATCTGCACACGTGCACAACCTTAGTGCAATTTTGTAGGAGCAGCTAGGGAGTGAGTATCCATGATCATAGCCATTAATTGTATATAACCTACTTAAGTTATAGTTAATAGTCAACAGCAGTAATGTGCTTGTATGTAATAAAGCTGCTTGACTAGAACCCACAAAGACTCATTACTCATATCCTAACACAAAAGCGACATGGTGTCATAACCGGGATCGAAAAGAGAAGAATATTCCAAGCCATGAGGTGTAAAGATGACAGTGAAGGTAAAACCAAGATAAATGTGCACAAACATAGTCAGAAAGAATCAAGGGTAATGAGAAATAACACAAACTGTATACTTGATATGAAAGGCAATAAAGGGGCATTACAAGGGCACAATCTGGATTATCAGGAAAGTGGAAAGTGCAAAAAGTTTGTTAACTAAATAAAATGTTTAAGATAAAAGTATTTGGTGAAAAGATTAACTGTAAAGCAAAACCGAGTATGTTTATAGCAAGAACAAGTATGTTTAACTCATTCACTCCAATGGAGCTCAGGAAGTTTGCACTGCAACTTCCAATGGGTGGAGCCTAAGCCTTTGACAGACTCAAATTATGTTCTCACATTTCAAACAAATCTCCATATCTCTGAAACCATACATGTTACTACAGAAGTATAAATGTCAAACTCTTCAACACAAACTATTTTTATAGCGGTAGTATTCTTTAGGTTCCAGGTCTTAAAGCAGATTTTATAAGTTACAGTAAACACAGTAACTATTACATTTGTAATATTTTGTAAATAACTTACAGTATCTCAGCAAACCCTCAAGTTACACACATACTGTCAGCAGCATTTTATTCATCTAACTGAGAGCGTTCATATGGGTCTAAACAGTTTTGTCTGTTACTTGGTTGTTGAGATATTTATAAAAATGTGAAAATTATATCCATATAAATTAATATCATAAAAACAACAGTTAATATCTATGTACCTGCACTAGACAGAGGTCAAATATTAATGCAGTTGAGTTTGCCATTGTGTAAGCTTTAAAGCTGACATCTTTTAAAACCTTGTACATAGCATGGTTTTGGTCTTACTGATGCAAATATGAACAAGCAATATTTGACACCTAGAGGCATCAGTAGGAGTTAACTGCAGATGCAACTGGAGGCGTCACTCAAATGTAATAAATTAAAGCAGAAAATGAGTATACTTAAAGCAAAATGAGTATGTTCAAGGTAAAGTTGGGCAGATTTAGTGTAAAACAAGCACAAGGAAAGTCTATTGGGTGTAAAAAGGGCTTAAATGAGCAAAATTATTTTAATAAAGGAAAAATAAAGGGCACATTAAGCAAAAATAAAGCAAGGAGACTGCTTGTGTTTTGGCAAAGTGCTGCATTTGGGCAAAACTACAACTTCGTATTGTATCAAGGGCATAACTATAAAGTTATTCGAAGGATCTCAGAGTGTGTAAAAGAGCTTACAGTGTGTGTTTATTACTGTGCATGTATTTCAAAGAGTTTATTGTGTGCAAAGTGCAACTACTTCGTGTACTCCAGTCAAAGTATAGCTATTTTGAAAAAGTTTCTTGTGCTGGGTATGTCTATTTGCAAAGTACCTCCATTATAGAGTGCTTCTTGTACTGTAAAGAGTTGTCTAGTGAGGTACCACCATTTTGGGGACATTTCAGTGTGCTGTATGCAGTTATTCACAATGTGCATCTACTTCGAGGAGTCATCAAGTTTAAGGAAACAGATGATCAATTTATTCGCAGTGTGCAGTTACTTGACATGTTTCTTACACTAGTAAGAGGTGTTTTCTTACAAAAGACAACATTACAAGAGTATTACGGTGCTCGTGAATTACTCAGTTGCATTGTAAAGTTCTTGAATGTTTCTTAAAGTGATGACTTTAATAAGTGATGCTAAATGACTTTAGCATTTCTGCCTTTATGGATAAAATTCCGAAAGTATAGCAACTGATGATAAATGACTTTAGAATTTCTGCCTTTACCGATAAAATTCCAAAACCATCGAAAAGCCCGAGAAGTTATTTCACAAAGTCCAGTTAAGTATCGAAAAGCCCAAGAAGTTTATTTTGCAAAGTCCAGTTATTCGAAAGTACTACAAGTATGTATATTCACATAATTCCGAAAAGCCCAACAAAAGGTAAAAGTTCAGAGTACAAAGGCATTGAACAATTATTGGCATTAATTCTGGCATATGTGCATGTGTGTATGTTTATGCTTATTTGTAAACCCCTTTGCTGGTATGTGTTATATGGCAGATGGATTTCAAAACCCCCTACCACTTGTATTTGATCAAAATATTGCAGAGAACTGGAGAATATTTGAGCAAGAGTACAATATTTTTATCCAAGCAGCTTATGTAGATAGAAAACACACACCAGGGCATTTATTTTGCTAAACCTAGCTGGGTCAGAGGCCATAGAATGAGAGCATTAATTTGTGTATGCACCAGCAATATATGAAGGAGAAGGTGCAGACCGCCATATTGTTGTACAAGCTGAATCAAGGGAAGACCTCGAGTGCTTGAAGCACAAGTTCAGAGAAATGTGTAACCCCCAGATGAATATTACATTAGAGAGGCATTTGTTTTACACAAGAGATCAGAAACCAGGAGAAACATTTGCAGCTTATATAACAGACTTGAGAAACAGAGCTAAGATGTGTCAGTTTGGTGATCTACAGGATGAGCTGATAAAGGACAGACTTGTATGTGGTATCAGTAGTGCTGTTGTGAGAAAGATTTTACTTCGTGACAGTGATTTAATGTTGAGCAAAGCCATAGAGATTTATAAAATCCATGAAGTGACAGAAAAACACAAAAGTATGCTTGTGAGTGACAAGAGCATGGTTTCAGTTGGTTCCAGAGCACATGTAGATAGTATGCAAAATGTGGCAAAAAGTCAAGTGTTTTGTACTGTCCATATTAATGGAAAATTGACAGAAGTCAAAGTAGATACTGGTTCAAAGTGTAATGTTATATCAGCAGACACATCTGCAAGAGTGACAGCTAATGAAAAACTCAATGTAACCAGTAGTGTAAGACTTGTTGCTTACGGAAGTGAAGAAATTCAAACCAAAGGTTTAATGATACTTTCGTGTTATTTGGATGAGAACTGTTACAACTTGTTATTCTACATAGTCTGAAGGCCAGTGCAATCTTTATTAGGTCTCAAAGATAGTTTAAGAATGGATCTGCTTTCTTTTGATAAAGAAGTTCATCACATAAGTGCATTTCCAAATTCCAATTTTTCAGAAGCCATTTCCTCAGAGTATGGTGATGTTTTCGATGACAGGTTAGGCAAACTTCCAGATGTATATTCCATGAAGTTAGACCCAGAGGTCACTCCAATAGTCAGACCAGCAAGAAGAGTTCCAAAAAGATGCAAGATAAAGTTAAAGCTCAGCTGGATAAAATGGTGCAGCAAGGTGTGATTTGTCCAGTCACAGACTCAGCGGAATGGGTGTCATCCATGGTAGGCACTCATAAAAAAGGCTACGACAAAATCAGAATATGCATTGACCCAAGAGATTTGAACAAAGCATTAAAAAGACCATATCATCCAATGCGCACAGTTGAAGAAGTTGCAGCTCTAATACTGAATGCCACTGTATTTTCTGCTTTGGATGCAAAGAGTTCATTTTGGCAAGTGATGCTGGATCGCAAATCCTCATTTCAAACTACTTTTGGTACTCCATTTGGCAGATGCCATTTGGAATAAATTCTAGAGATGAAGTCTTTTTTTGGATTATCCATGTGCCATAACAGTAGATGATTTGTTTGGTTGGAGGTATTGGTGAAGCACAGCATGACAGAAACCTAAAGAAATTTCTAGACACAGCACATGAAGTAAACTTGAATCTCAATCCTCTGAAGTGCAAATTCAGACTTCCAGAAGCTATGCACGTAGGACATTTGTTTACAAATACAGGCTTGAGACCAGACCCGACCAAGCAAGCAGCTATTCTAGAGATGTCAATGCCAAACAATGTACAACGTTTACAGCGTTTTCTGGGCATGGTCAATTATTTAGGTAAATTTATACCAGATGTCAGTGAGTTAACTGAATCTTTAAGAGAGCTAACATGCAAAAATGCATGGTCATGGTTAAAATATCATCAGAAGGCATTTGAAGACCTTAAGCAGAAAATTGCCACCCCACCTACATTAACATATTATGATGTGAACAAACCAGTTATTCTTTCCTGTGATGCTTCAGAATTTGGCCTAGGTGCAGTTATACTTCAAGAGGGCAGACCAGTAGCCTATGCATCTAGAACACTAATGTAAACTGAGAAAGAACTGTTGGCAATAGTATTTGCATGCTCCAAGTTTCATCATTATACTTATAGTTGCACTGTTCAGACTGAAACTAATCATCATCCTTTAGTTACTATTCTAAAGAAGCCTATGCATTCTGCACCAGTGAGATTACAAAGAATGATGCTCAAATTTCAAAAGTACAATTTCAAATTGGTGTACACTAAAGGTAAATTGCTTTATCTGGCTGACACCTTATCCAGATCTCCTAGAATTATAAGAGAACAGCTTGATGCAGGCAATTTTGACTTTGATGTGATGTCAGTGCATAATTTTTCTACCACCAGACTTGATGAGTTAAAAACATCATACTCAGACTGATCCAATTTTACAGAAGCTCAATCACTATATTAATGTTGGATGGCTGTCAGAGCAATCTAGAGTATCACATTAAGTGCAAGTGTATTTTCCTTACAGAGATGAATTGTTAATGGAAGATGGCTTTATTTTCAAAGGTCCTAAAATGGCTATTCCTGCTTCTTTACAACAAGAATACATCCAGATTTTGCCTTGTGGTCACCTAGGAACCACATCCACTAAGAGAAGAGCATGAGAATTAGTATTTTGGCCTTCATTATCGAAAGATATTGATAGAGTTCTTTATACTTGTTCAGTATGCAATAGTACCAGATCGCATTTGCAAAGAGCTAATTCCAATTCCTGAACTACTTTGGTCTACTGTAGCAACTGATATCTTTGAGTGGAGCAATCAACACTACTTAGTTCTGGTATACCCTTATTCAAATTGGTTTGAGATTGATCTACTAGCTAACCTAACCTCAACTGCTGTTATTACTAATTTGAAACATCATTTCTCAGTTCATGGTAGTCCACACAAACCTTTTTCTGACAATGGTACAATTTACTAGCCAGTTGTTTCAGAAATTTGCAAAAGAATGAGACTTTGTACATGTCACTAGTAGTCCTCAATATCCTCAATCCAATGGTCTAGCTGAAAGGGCAGTGCAGAGTGCAAAGCAATTATTTGAAAGGTCAAAGTGTGACAATACAGATATGTTCTTGAATTTGCTTAATCTCAGAAACATACCCTGTGATGATATTCTTGGCTCACCTGCTCAAAGAGTACTTTCCAGGCAAACTACAACTATGCTACCTATTTCTTCAAGTTTGTTGCAGCCTAAGTTGAAGAACATTAAAACAATCAAGGCTCAATTGTTTAAGAAGCGTAATATCCACAACTCTAGTTATGACCGATCAAGCAGACTACTTCATCCATTGAGGGAAGGAGAGATGGTACGAATCCAGACAACAAAAGGTTTTGATCGAATAGGACAGATTAAAGGCATCTGTGCCAAGCTGAGATCTTACTTGGTAAATTCTGAAGGAATGGCGTATAAGAGGAATCGCAAACATCTTCTTTCTATACCAGAATCATCAACATCATTGCAGTCACAACACTGTATCGATGATGCAAACTCTAAATCAAAGAATGAGTCAGACATTGTTTCCAGACCAGAATGTGTTCAAAAGTCTGATTCTGTTCCAGAAAGTGATTTGAACATTCCAAATGTCAACCATTTTGCAGAAACTGTCCCAGTTGCTAAATCCAATTCCCAATTTTATGTCACACAATATGAATGAGTATCTAAACCAAGTGTGAAATACGCAGCAACGTGGACTTGATTGTATATACATATATGTTTAATATTGTATAATGCATGTCTATGGATTACCTGTGATTTCTGTATGCTAAACAGTCTAATAACAATTGTATGGTCTATTTCTCAAAGAGGGATGATGAAGATCAGATGTAAAGTGTGTGTGCTTGGGAGCACTACAGAATCCTGAAAGCCCAAAATCCTGAAACCAAAATCTCGAAAGTTCGAAATACTGAAAACTCAAAATACTGAAAACACACAGGATACCAACACTTACTATATTCCAGCATGAGTACATACAGAAACAAATAAAACACAAACCATATTACTCTTCTCCAAGTATAAGCAGGGGGGCAAGCTACACTGTACCACCCCTTGTGGGGGGCTGCGCCACCCACACCCCCTGCTATTTAAATATATCAACTCCGAGACTGCACTTAGTGTAGTGAAGTGCAACCTTGGAGTTGATATATTTAAGTAGCAAGGAGTGTGGGGTGCAGCCCCTCACATGCAGGGTGCAGGTGGGCTTGCCCCCCTGCGTATAGTTGAAGGGTAATGTATTTCTGTATGTACTTCTGCTGCAATATAGTATGTGTTGGCATCCTGTGTGTTTTCAGTATTTTGAGTTTCAGTATTTTGAATTTTCAGTATTTTGAACTTTCAAGATTTTGGTCTTAGGATTTTGGTCTTCAGGATTTTGGGCTTTCAGGATTCTGTAGTGCTCCGGTGTGCTTGTATCTTTAAGAAGCATGCAAGGCAGTATGTGCACGTATATAACCCGCACACGTGCACAACCTTAGTGCCATTTTGTAGGAGCAGCTAGGAAGTGAGCATGCATAATCATAGTCATAAATTGTATATAAGTTACTTAAGTTAGAGTCAATAGTGAACAGTAGTAAAGATTGTATGTAATAAAGCTGCTTGAACAGAACCCATGAAGACTTGTTTATTTGTGTCCTAACACAAAAGTGACAAATAAAGTTGAATAACTGTGTATATGTGTGTGTGTGTGTGTGTGTGTGTGTGTGTGTGTGTGTGTGTGTGTGTGTGTGTGTGTGTGTGTGTGTGTGTGTGTTTGTATGTGTGTGTGTGCGTGTGTGTGTGTGTGTGTGTGTGTGTGTGTGTGTGTGTGTGTGTGTGTGTGTGTGTGTTGTGAGGTGATGTCGATGAGTATATGTTTGCATGTGTCTGTCTGTCTGTCTGTCTGAATGTAGGAGTATGTAGAGGGGGATTACCTGTCATACTCTCAAAACCATTACTCAAGAATTCTAGACAAAGCCAAAAATAATAGAGAGATAAGTGGCCAAAATCAGGGACAAGTTTTAAACATTACTCTAATTCAATTAAAAAGTTAATAGTACAATAAATTTTGCATCAGCATGCACTTTCTAAACAATAAACAGTAACTGTAATGCTTGACATTATTGATTGATTATAATCTTCAGTGATTCACCAGTAAATCTATTTTTTGAGAGACAGGGCAAACATATGAGGATAAATCATGAATGTTCCATAAAATTCTGTACAGCTAAGAGGTATGGTGCCAGTGCCAATGTGATGCATAGACTACCAGAGGACACTAGGATCGTAATGTGCTTTTAGCATGAGCAGTGCAAAACATGCAACCCCGAGACATGCAGGTCTTCCTTTTTGCTGCTCAAGCTCTCTCTGAATCACATTTTTCATGAATGCATTTATTTATTAACACTTTGTTGAGTGGCTTAGTCCCACTAGGCAAAGACCTCTTTTCAGAGGAGAACTGAGGTGGTATTCATACTGACTAAGGGAAATTTGGCTAAGGCACCATGGAACTTCGAGTAGTCTTTTCGACCACACATCCAGAGCAGAGACATTCAGAGCAAGTGGATGAGTGATGGTTATTTTGGACTAAATGTCTTGTGATTTAAATGTGGTTTTGGATGTTGATTCTGATCCTGCTTTTAACTGTGTGGTTGAGATTGCCTCTCTTGATGTTGGTGAATTATCAGTTGCTGATGCTGCTTTAGGCCAGATGATGAATGAGATGGAACCTTCCGATGAAAAAGTGATTCCTTGGAGGTGATGTTATGGATGAATGTTCCCTTTTCTTGTGTGCTTTTTCTGGTTCTCCAGTGAGTGGCAGCAGCATTTGTGCTGCAGACTGTGAGCAACAAGCTGTTTAAATTTCTCTGGCAGAATTGTCTGCTGTTATTCCTTCACATGCTGCTGCAGTAACAGGGTGCTCTACTGGATCTGCTAAACCCCTTGCTGTTAGTCTGCATCATCCAGTTGTTCACGTAGTATGCAAAACTGAAAACCTACTGACTGATATTTTTGTGGGATATGGTGTTACTTCCTTTAGAATTGTCTACAGCAAATGATAGAACTTTGATTCAGTTGGGGACTGAACCTTTTGCTGAGCTCAGATTGGAAACTATTGATGTAGCACATCATTTTTTGAATTCTTTTGAACTTAAAAGTTAGAAATATCAATGGGATTTGTATTTAGTACAAAGTAAAAATATTCAGGCCAAATATAAAGTGATACTACAGCTTAAAATTTCTGAGTTGGACAAAGAAGATATTCTTTCTTTCTTTTCCTTCTACTCACTGTGAAAAAGTTCTTGATTTCAACCCTGTGTTGGAGGATAGATATTTATGGACTGGAGGTTTGATGCTTTAGAATTTACTATAAATTGAAAATCAAAATATTTTTCATATACCTAGTGTCATGTATATACATAATCATAAAAGTACTGTTTGATACAGTGGGCAACCAAAATCAAGTTTTTCATATGGTGCCTTTGAGCATTTAATTACAGTATATCCAAATAAAATATGTGATATGTGTGGTCTTTCAAGACACTGAGATAAACAGTGTGTTTCATTTTGTTATGAATGTCAGTTGTAAAGGCATACTTGGGATGATTGCCATTCTGAAGTGCCAATGGCAGACTCTGTCCTTAATTCTAAGCCTCCTTTAGAGGAGGTGAAACAAATTTCTCTTGATGTTATCAGCCCAGATATGTCCAGTGATGAAGTTGCTGGTGTAGAGGTTACTATATTGATATTAGTGGTGATGATATTTCTTTACAAATATGAGTTTGTCTGTAGAGAAGAACGATGGGAAAGAAAATGAACAATAGGATGATACAAAGTGGATCCTAATAATTCTATAGATGTCTAAGTGAAACAAAGGAAGCTTAAATTGGGTCTGTATTAGATTAGCGAAAAACCTTTTCAGTGAACAGCTCTTTGCCGAATGTTCATTGTCGAAACCTTGCTCCGTCCAATGGCCATTTCAGCAAATTTTTTCCTAGGGGAAAAAAGGCTTGGCCAGCATAAAACTTCACAAAATGTAATACCCTCCAAAGTGGGGGCTGTGCCCCCCCCAACTAAATATACCAGCCCTGAGATCACACTACAGTGGGGAAAAGGGAAAATTCCCAATGATGACCAAGCTTTTCTTTTTCCCCCAGGAAAAAATTCACTGCAATAGCTGTTCGACGGAGCAAGGTTTTAACAATGAGTTTTTGGCAAAGAGACGTTCACTGAAAAGGTTTTCGGTGATGTAATATAGACCTGCTTAAATTACGCCTAAAACTGGGCAAGAGTAGTAATTTTACAGAAGACAAAGGTTAACCTTACTATTCTTTTCACTAATGTCAACAGTATTGTTAGTAAGGTTTGGTACCTTGCTATTTTACATTGGTGTAAAAGTGTTCATGCTGTTTGCTGGATATAGATAATTTAACTTTTTCAAAGGTTACAATTTGAAACTTTATGGGGGGATAAAGTCTTCTGGCATAGATACATGTTCTGGTACTGATATTCTTATAAAAAATACTCCTATTACTTCTGTTGACATGTTAATTGATAAACTAGGACATTTACTATTGATTGATTAAGTATATGGAGATTTATTTCAGTTTTGCTGCACTTTTCAGTTCAACCCAAATTTCATCAACACATCAAATGTGCAACCGTGGAGGAAAATAAATTGAACAAGGCCTACACAAATATCAAGGATGGCTATAGGGCAAAACAGCTGCCTCATCTAGGCCAGTCAGACCATTTGTCCATACTCTTGACTCCAGCATACACTCCTGTTAGGAGAAAAGACCAGATTACTACAAAGATTGTTAAAATATGGCCAGAAGGTGCATTCTCGCAGCTACATGATTGCTTTGAAACAACTAAGTGAAACATTTTCAAGAATCAGGATCTGGAAGAGTGCACATCAATAGTACTCTGCTACATAAAAAACCTGTGTTGACAATGTCACTGTCAGCAAGCACATTTGTGTGTACCCTAATCAGAAGCCTTAGATGATGAAGGTGGTCAGATCTTTTCTCAAGTACTGCAATACAACCTTCAGGTCTGGCAACAGAGTCCTTTACAGCGAGGCTGGAGCCAACCACAAGAAAGCTGTCAGAGAGGCTAAAGTGACCTATAAAAGGAAGATAGTGGACCACTTCACCAACGAGGACCCATGACAACTATGGCAAGCTATTCAGCACATCACCAATCATAAAACAATTAACTGTATGGCTGTTAATGGAGATGACTCAATGGCAGAGGAACTTAATTATTTCTTTGCCTGTTTTGAGGTTAAAACACCAGAGACAGTCACCCATAGCCACCAGAATATTGACCACAGCAGTCTAACATCATCTATACCAGACTACTACAACCAAACCTTCACAAGAACATGATGTAGGACGTGTGCTCAAGGTGGTGAATCCATGGAAGGCTGATGGTGTGATGGGATGCGTCCTGAAAGAATGCATGGACCAGCTCTGTGGGGTATTCACAAAGATCTTCAACCTGTCTCTAAGTCTACTATTCCATCTTGTCTGAAGTCAACTACAATGATTCCACTGCCAAAGAGACCTGTCATCAGTAGTCTCAAAGACTACCATCCACTGGCACTTACTCCAGTCATAATGAAGTGTTTTGAACTGGTTCTGTGACATATCAAGGACAGTCTCCCAGTTATCTCGGATACACACCAGTATGATTACAGAACAAATAGGTCTATGGAAGATGCCACCTCTACTGCCATATACACTGCACTTTGTCATCTTGAGCAGCAAGGGAGATATGTAAGTATGCTCTTTGTAGACTTTAGTTCAGCTTTTAACACAGTTATCCTGGATAGTTGGGCACTAAACTCACTGGCCTAGGACTTTCAGAACCTACTTTTCATTGGATTAAAGACTTTTTGACTAACCGTCCACAAATGGTTAGACTAGGCCCATACCTGTCCTCCACTCTCAGGAAAAACATTGGTGTCCCACAAGGCTGTGGGCTGAGCCCCCTTCTGTATAATCTTAACACCCATGACTGTGACCTGTCTCATTCCACTAATAACATCATTAAGATTGTGGAGACACCACAGTGGTTAGAATTATTTCAGAAGGAGATGAGACAGTATGTAGAGATGAATATCAAAGACTGGCTGCATGGTGTGCTGAGAACAACCTTGCCCTGAACTCTGCCAAAATAAAAGAACTCATAATAGATTTCTGGAGGCAAACACAGATCACAACCCAAAAAACATCAATGGAGACTGTGTGGAAAAAGTTCCTAGGTGAATATGTGGCAGAAGATCTCTCTTGGTCTATAAACACCACAGAGGCAGTCATGATGGCACAGCAGACACTCTATTTCCTGAGGGTCCTCAGGAAAAACAATCTACAGGAGAAGCTACCGGTGTCTTTTTACCGCTGTTTTACTGAAAGTGTGCTGACATGCTGCATTTCCACATAGTGTGCCAACAGCTTAGTGGCAGACAGGAAGGCCCTTCAAAGGATCATTAATTCTACCCAGAAAGTCATTGGCTGCTCACTTCCTTCTTTGGAGGAACTCATCAGCTCTCACTGTCTCAGCAGGGCAGACAACATCTTGAAAGACCCTTCTCACCCTGGATATCACCTGTTTCATCTGCTGCCTTCTGGCAGATGGTTCAGATCCATTCCATCTTGGACAAACAGACCTAAGAACAGTTTCTATCCCAGGGCCATATGTGAACTGAACAATGTTAAATATTCACGCTGAGTACAGACAGTAGCCATTTGCACTATAAAGTATATGTTTACATTCCTGTGCACCTTACTTTATTCCTTTCATGTGCAATATACCCAAGTGTAAGAACTTAGTAGTTTAATGCATTGCATTGTATTGTATTGTTTGGTATTGTATCACATTGTATTCTCTTATTTATTCATGTTCATTATATATGAATGCACCTTAGGAGAATTGCTACAAATTTCGTTGTACTTGTGCAATGACAATAAAGGAATCTTATCTTATCTTTTAGTGTTTTCAGATTTGTTATCCTTTTTTGTAGTTTCCCTACATATCTTTATTGTGCAAAACTTTAACTGGCACCTACATTCAAATAAACACAGGGGTTCCTCAGATAATAAAATGGCATTTAGAGCTACAAATTATGGTAAACTGTATATTGGCAGGTAAAGACACTATACTTGTAAGAGAGGATTGTTGTGTACAGAACTTGATTACATTCCTTTTTTCAATGGCTTACTGCAGTTAGATGGTGGTGTACTTCCTGTATGTTTTTCAGACCATATGACTATATGAGCTGTTATAGGGGATGATGTTAATGGATTTGCTTTAGGTAAAGGAATAAAACTGTTGGCTGGTGCTTGTTTTTCAACTCCAGAATTTTCTTCTATTATGCATGTTGTGTCTTTCGGCTTTTTCTCGGTTGGGGTCGCCACAGCGGAACTCCGTTCCGCTAATGATTGGCAGTAGATTTTTATGTGCCGAGTTGCCGACCCTGATGCACAACCTTCAATGAAGATACGCCCATTCACGCATGTCTCCACACAGAAGACGGACGCCCTAACTGAGAATCAAACAGGACAACGTCTTACTGTGAGGCGGCAACGCTACCGCAGCACCACCACCGCAGTCTTCTATTATGCATGTGCTGTGGAATAATCATTATGTTGTAAGGTGCTTTTTCTCTTCTTGGGAAGATTGGTGGAACTCTTTCAAGCATAAGCTTAAAATGATTATCGTGGGAAAAGTTTTACGTATCTACAGAAAAATGTCATATAGACAGTTGCTTTCTCAATACACTTTTTTGATAATAATAATAAGATTGATTATAAACTTACTGAAAAGCAGATAACAGAGAGCCAATTCTAACATGATTCAAGCTTTGTTATATATACAAAAATATGTCACTCACAGGAAGAAAATTTGTTTTATTATGATTTGAATATTTTTCCTCCATTTTATGATGATTCTGTTTCTATAGTCCTCTTTAAATCATATTTTGGCTTATGTGGCAAAATATGCCAATTGTTTTCTCTTGTTGATATTGCTCTTTGGCCTGTGATTTTTTTTCTTCTTTTGAGATGCAAAATCAGATGGATGCTGGTATTACTTTAGTAGAAATTAATACTCTTTTGAAGAAAGTTAATACTGGTAGTTCTCCAGGCCTTGGTGTCATTAATTATTATTCTTATGCTCACTTGACTGATTTTTAGAAACATTTTTTTGCAAGTTTTGAATTCATGTTCGACTGTCAGTATACATACAGAAGTATGTGAAGGTATCTTAAAAGTTTGTCTGGAAAATGAATGGAAATAAATATTGTTTGGATGTTTGGAGAATTGGAGGCATTTGACAATCTGTAATTGTTTATGAAAAGGTTACAAAAGATGGTGAGTAAGGTCCTATATCATGTTATAAGTGATGGCATCTATTTCATTAAAGGTAAATCTGTACAGGATTTATTTCTGTTTTTTAAGAACATTTTTAATGTGTTCTTGGTGAAAGGAAAACTGGTAGTCTGTTATCTTGTGATGTGAAAAAGCCTTTAGACAATGTTAATTATGTTCAGATTTGGCATATCTTAGCTTCTTGTAAGTTAGGGTCGAAGTCATTACATGTTCTTCACAGTATTTAAGACATTTCTAAGATAAGAATATTTATTAATGGCTGGCTTGATTCATCCCTTTAATAAGGAAAGGGGTGACTCTAGGTTGCCTCTTCAGTATATCACTTTTCCTTTACGGATGAAAGCTGTTATTTCTAAATGTAGTACACTCTCTCTCTCTCTCTCTCTCTCTCTTGCTCTCCTCTCACTACATTGCTAAACTCTGGAATAGTATCCCCACACAAATAAAACTCTCTGACAAACTCAATAGTTTTAAATCACTGCTTAAACAACATCTTAACTAATCCTGGTCCTACACATGCTCATCTCAAGTTTGAGACTTTGTGTTCACAGTATGATACTCTCCACATGCTCACATTAAACAAAATACACCACATTGCCACTGTAGTCAGAAAGTCCTTCTATGTGGCACTGGCACATCTCATTACTAAGGGTTTTGAATCCAGGAAGAAAGAGGTCATTGTCTCCCACTACTCTTCCCTCATTAGGTCAATCATCGAGTACAATGCCCCATTTGGCATGTACCTCACTAGACACCTGCAACAACTGGAGTGGCCACAAAAGTACCTCACAAAGAGGATCCTAGGCCTTAAACACTTGTCCTATATGGACAGACCCAGAAAGCTCCAACTATTCTCTGTCTCATATCACCTACTTAGAGGCGATCTCTGCTTGACTTACAAAGCCACGTCTGACCCAGCTCTGTTAGAAATGCTACATCTAAAGAAATCCCAATCCCTCTGCACCACACACACCAGAGACCTCAACCTCATTACCACAATCAACAGAACAAACTGGAGGGACAGGTTCATAACCCAGAGACTGCCCATGCTATGGAATAGACTTCCCATACATGTCAAACAAAGCACCTCACTGGCCCTCTTCAAGAGAAATCTTGATGAGTGGATGGGAAATAGAAAATTCACCCCGGGGATCACTTCAGTGGCGCTACTCGACAGAGGCACTGGGAGCTAAGGTCAGGTGGCATGATGCCAGGGTAATTCTATGGGCTAGACTTGTAAAGGCTCCAGGGGCATTAGCCTAGTACACACCTATGAACCTCTCACTGAAATGACAAAAAAGTTTTATACATAACTGCTGCCTGTACCATCTAGTACGTTGCATGTAGGCTTACTCTTTAGTAACTTCCACCTCTGTAAAATCTTAGAATGTATAAATGTAACTACTCTTTGTGTATAAATGTAAATAGAAATGTAACTACTCTGTGTTTAACTGAACTTTAGTATAATGCAATGTAAGCAAAGGGAGCTTTTTTCACCGGGCCTCCACTGAAAATGGATATTACCCAGTCTGACTTTCCTGGTAAACAAAGCCAAATAATTACATAAATAAATACTTTCTGTGATTATTACACTTGGGAATTATATGATAGTTTGCATATTCTTTTAGTTTCTTTTGTTGATGACATTGGTGGTTACCAAAAATATTCAGTTAATGGAAAAGGTGATTCCTGTCTTATCTGCTACTTTACATTTTGTAGAACTAATCCTTAATGTTCAAAAGAGTAATGGTTTTGGTCAAGTGGAAGTTGTATATTCCTTATCAGTCTCCTTTTCAAGGATTCATGTTATAGGTATTACATTTGGGACTTATTGTATTATGCAACAGAAGGAAGCTATTTTTAGGTGAATGTCTGATAGGCAGACTTTTTCATTGTCTTTTAAACATTGTTTCTTATTAACTTTTTGTTGTTTTAGTGAAACTGTCTTATTTTAGTAGTATTTTTGCTTTAGCCACTGCTAATGAAACATAACCTTTGGGTATAATTTTTAATTTTTGGGGGGTCCTGTTTAAGTCCTATTAAAAGAGATATAATTTATAATGATAGGAAGAGTAGTGGCTTGGGGTTGATAAATCCTGTTGTATACTTATGCTCTTTAAACAAAAGTTATGTACTCACCATGACAATAGATCTGAATTGTCTGTTTCTGGATTTGACCTTAGATCTGACTTTGCTCACTTCTAAGCTTTGGATCATTCAGGCTCCTTCCCTTACCCATATTCCCTGTGTAGACAGCGAGCTACCGCAGATCAAGTTTGCCCACCAATAAAAGGGAATTTAAAATATAAAGATGTTTTGACGGCCAAACAGCTTAGCTGACTTAATTGGTGTCAGCCTGTAAAAGGAAAGTGAAGAGAAAGAATGACCTTCAGGAACCAAGGCAATGTTAGCCATAGCCATCTTGGAATGAGAACACAATTAAAAAAAAATGTGCCTGCAAAAAATAAGGAGGAGGACAGTGGGAGGGTAGATGAGGAAGGATTGAAACAGACAACACAGATCTATCATTCTGGCAAGTAGGTAACTTTTGCATCTGATGCTGTTTTCTCTGTCCATTCCTCAATGTATGGGAAGCCAAATAGAAGGATATTCTGGAGCACAGCTGAATCAAAGGAGGCTCTAGATCTGGAGCACATATCCAATTTAAAGTGTGGCATGAATGTATGTACCTTGGAACAGGTAGCTGTTGTGCATATGCCATCAATTGGCACACTAGAGAAGAAGGTTGTAGATGAAGCCACAGATTTGGTGGAATGGAGTTGAAGGAAATGGCAATCCTCTTTCTTGATAAACAAAATACATGCACTATGACAACCAGTATGACAGGGTGTCTTTTTCCCACTTCAGTAGTAGAGAAGGACACAACTGATCAGATTTTCTGAAAGGTTTTGTCCAATGTGAATAAAAATGTAACTGATGATGAACATCCAACAAATGCAAGGTATATTCACCCTTGTTCAAACAAAATTGGGAAGAACAATGGAAGACTGATCAATGGATGATTCAGAAGCTACCTTAGGACAAAACAGAGGGTTTGGCTATCAGAGATACTATGTCCTTGTGAAAAGTTTAGAGGATAGGCTGTGTAATTCAGAAATTCTCCTGGCAGAAGGGATAGCCACCAGAAATAGAATCTTCCATGATAAAAAAACTTTAGATCAACTTGTTAAAGTTCACAAATAAATAACAAAGAGTTTCACATTTTAGTCTTTAGTCAAGAATAATGCTTTAGGAGGTGCAGATTACTGGTTTATTCCATAAACAGCTCTGGGAGACTGCCCACTCAAATTTCCAGATCAGTCTCCAAGAACAAAGGAAAAAACACTACATATATTCCTTTTCTTATCAATTTCATGCATGTAGAACCTTGATGTTAGATTGCTTTCAGCCAATCGATGTATTTAAAAATGTTCTCATCCCTCGTGACTCTCTCGTATAGCCTCATGTGAACACTTCACAGGTATGCATTTTAAAACATAGACCACCTGTTCTAAAATTTATTATCTTTCAACCATGTAGCATTCAATACCAGTATACACTATCTTACAGACATTCTTGCACTGACTCATCCCCCCAGCCTGAGAAGGCCAGAGCGTACTGTTAATTAATCTGGTTTCTGCAGATACTTGGCACAATCAAGCATAACATAATATAACATCCCTTAACTCCTTCAGCTTTTACTTTGCCTTCAGTTATCTGTTAGTACACTATAATTTGCTAAGAGAGATAATGCAGTTGTAAGGCACATGAAATATAAGGCTAGTAGTACTTATACAAAAATATCTCTTGCATAATCATGCATCTGTATTTCAATTTTTCTTTGACATAACACATCATAAACATTTTGATTCATTTGTGAAGAAACTCCAAGTTAATATGCATTTAGTGGAAAATAATCATGAGACATAATATTTTTCCATAACAAATCCTAGCAGCAGGTTTGAATGGGAGCCTAGTAAAAGGCTATAACACAATAATAATATCCCATGCAGGGATTGGATCTCTAAGCACAGGGCATAGTAGAAATGTACTTCAGAGGAAAGCCTTGGATAATCTGGGAGATGCAATTGGTGCATGATTTTCAAACATATAGAAAGAGGATACTGTGGCTAACTATAACTTGATTGTAGAATAGCTGGCTACACTTTGAAAAGGGTGAGAGAAGAAGTCCAAAACTGAGGAAGAGAGGCTGAGAAAGGGTCAATATTTTTTTTAATCACCCAAACAGAAAACCTTTTCCATTTACTCTTACAAATTTTCCTAGTTGAGGGGCTTCGGGAAGAAGACAAAATATGGACAACTGAAGATGAAAACCTGGACTGTCAAACAATTGCAGGAATTGAAGAAATCATGTGGGCAGTTTCAGGGATTGAATATGTGGGTGAAGCAGGCTCATATTACATTATCTAACTTCCAGAAGGTCGAATACCAGATGTTCGAACCTGGAAGATCAAAATGTAATAACATCGAAACATCAGAACAGCAAATTTTTTTCCCAGGGAAAAAATTCACTGTTCCGAAAAATACACACACAACACAAGCACACCAAAAACCTTATAAACCTACACTAAACCTTACATACACAACTACCTATGCACTAACCTTAACCCAAACCCTAACCCTATGGTCCGTCACTGTCGCACACTTACCTTACCCGCGCCCTAACCCTAACGTCCATCACTATCACACACTTACCTTACCCGCACCCTAACCCTAAAGTCCGTCACTATCGCACACTTACCTTACCTGCACACTAACCCTAAAGTCCGTCACTATCGCACACTTACCTCACCCACGTCCTAACCCTTAAGTCTGTTAATATCGCACACTTACCTTACCCGCACCCTAACCCCAGCATCCGTCACAATCACACACTTACCTTAACCCATTCTGTAACCTTCGCACCACAGTGGAGAAAATGTCAAAGCCGCAGAAACGTCCAACCGAATTCTTTCCCTGGGAAAGAATTCAGACTTCCACAGCTTCAACATTTTCACCTTTCGAACTTCCAGGTTCGAACTTCTGGTGTTCAACCTTCTGGAAGTACGATTAGGTAATAGGAACCCTGGGTGAAGCAACCCCAACAGGTGAGATGGAGGATCTGGGTCCAAGCCCAGCACCCAGGGAGGGTGGACTAAATCAGGCCAGAGGAAGGGAAACTTTCTGAAGAGACTCTGGAATCAGGGTAGTTAGAGAAAGGCATAAAGGAGTCCTGGAGCCAGGGGTGTGTTAGAGCACCCCTGGGTAATTTCCCCCTCTCTGGGGACTAGATCTATGAACTTATTGTATTTGGTGTTGTGGGAAGAGGCAAACAGGTTGGCCCCAGAAGCTGAAAATCCCCTCCATTACTAATGGACTGAGGAACCACTTGTGAGTGAGCAGGACAGACCTGCTCAACCTGTCCACATGAATACTGGACTTCTCTGGGATCTGGGTTGCTATTAGAAAGTGAGGAGAAAATATTGCCCACTGCCACACTTACATGACCTCTTGACACAAGGGATAAGATTTGGTTCCCTCCCATTTGTTGATGTGCCAAACAACTGCCATGTTATCTGTCTGAATAGCTATGACATCCAAAGGGAGACAGTCCTGAAAGGCCTGCAATGCTAGGAGAATTGCTCTCATCTCCAATATGTTAATATAAAGACTGGCCTCTGTTTGGACCTTGTGCCTTGGACTGTCTTTCCAAAATAATGCCCCCTCCACCCCAGGTGGAAAGCGTCAATGGTCACTGTGGCTTGGGGGCAAGGAAGAATGAAAGGACATTCTTGCAGAACAAGCAGTGATTCTAGCCACCACTGTATGTGAGTTCTACAAATCTTCATTAGACTCACTACAGAAGACATGGGTTGTTTCCTGATTTAACGCTAAACCTCCAGAGTCCATTGAAGAAACCGCAAGTAGATTCTGGCTAGGGAATTGTTGTGATGCAGGCTACCATGGAGCCTAGAAGACGAAGAATTAGTCTCGATGATGGCTTCTGGTGAGATAAGACTTCTTGGGCTTGTTGGTGAAGGGATGCAATTCTTGTTTGAGGAAGTTTTGCTATCTGAAGTCTTTAGTCTGAAGTGCTCTGATGATCTCTAGTGACTAGACTGGTTGCAGCTTGGGCTTTACTAGATTCACTGTAATTCCTAGATCTATGCACAGTTGGGGCAAATAGTCCCTAGTTTGAATGAGTAGATTCCTGGAAGCGGCAGTAAGGAGCCAGTCATCCAAATACAGGAATACCTAGAAACCCTGCAGTCGTAGCTGTGCTGCCAGTACTGCCATACACTTGATGAACACTCAGGGAGCTGTGCAGAGACTAAAGGGCAGAGCTCTGAACTGGTAATGACTGGTTCTCAGTAAGAAGTCAAGGTACTTCCTGGAGCAACTGTCCATCTTTATGTGGTAATACACATCCTGAAGATAGTACAGTTATGTAAAATCTTACCATATTGGTAGATGCCCTTGCCTTCACTGCTGCAGTACTCTTAACTGTATGGGATTTCCTGCTACATAATCTCAACATCCAGCCAGTCTTCCAAAGATTTCTGAATTTAAAAGGTATGCCAAATGTCACCATATGCTCCCTACATAACATAGGGCATAAAGGTGACGTTCAGGCTTACCAAAAATAGAATTGATTTCCCAGGAGGAACACCAGTACAAGAAATCCAAGAGGTAACATGTACATCCAAGGTAAAGAACTAGGGGGATGGAGGGAGGGAGTGAATACTGCAGCAGTGAAGGCAAGGACATCTACCGTTATGGTAAGATTTTACACTAATGTACTATGTCCTTACATTCACTGCTGCAGTATTCTTAACTATATGGGACAGTGCCAAAGCTCAAGAGCATACTAGGGTGGAAGAAGTGACAGAAGAATCCCCTAAAAAACATGAAGAACTGAACTAGCAAAACCAGCCAGATAGCTGCTTCAATAATATAATTAGTATCTAAGCCTTTGAAAAAAGCATCAGAAGAAGCCACAGCTCTGGTAGAATGAGCCTTAATTGAAAAAGGAAGGCTCTTGCCACGAAAAATGTAACAAAAGGAAATAGCCTTAGAAATCCAAGAAGAAATAGTCTGTTTGGATACAGCAAGCCCCAAAGACATATGGCAAAAAGAAACAAATAACTGATCAGATTTTCTGATAGCCTTGGTCATATCCAAATAACCTCTAAGTTGCCTATGCATGCCCAAAGTATGCAGCACCCTCTCAATGTCAGCTTGTGAAGAGGGGAAAAAAGTAGGCAGACTAATTTACTGATTAAGCAATAGCTCATTAACCACATTCAGTATAAAAGAAGGGTTAGTGCACAAGGACACTCTGTCCTCATGAAAAATCAAAAAAGGAGGACAAGCCATAAGGGCCTGCAACTCAAACACCCATCTAGCAGAAGTAAGCGCTAACAAAAGAACAGTCTTTCAGGAACAATGTTGCAAGGAAGATGAAGCAGCAGGCTCAAAGGCAGCCTGAGTCAACTTCTCAAAAACAAAATTAAGATCCCAGGGAGGAGGAACAGGCTTCTTGGGAGGTCTAATATTAAGGACACCTTTAAGAATTTGTTTCATCTCAAATCTAGCAGATAAAGGAGGTGAAAAATCAGACAAGCAGTGACAGCTGATAGGTGGGTCTTAATAGAAGAATAGGCCAAACTAGCATTGAACACCTCACATAAATAAGAGAGAACCAAAGCAGCATCCACATTAAGTGGATCCAGGTTATGAGATAGACACCAAAATGAAAACCTCTTCCATTTGGATAAGTAGGATTTCCTAGTCATAGGTTTCCTGGCCTCCTGCAGGCTAGCATCACATCCTCAGAAAAAAGGTGTCTATGAAGAATCAGTATCTATCACCCACATTGTCAGCTGAAGCATGGGCAGGTGGGGATGGATAAGAAATCTTTTGTTTTGTGTGATTAGATCCACCCTGTGAGCTGACTTGTGATGACTGTCCCTGGCTAGATGCAGAAGAAGAGGAAACCAGTGCTGTCATGGCCAAAAGGGAGTCACCAAAAAAGATTTTGCTAGCATCCTGTTGAATGTCGAACAGGACTTTTGGAATGAGAGAATGGGGGGGAATGCATAAAGAAGCAACCCCTTCCAAGAGAATGCGAAGGCGTCCACCTTCCATATCAGAAGGCCTGGGACTCTGGCACAAAACAGAGCAAGTCGGTTCAGAGAGGAGGCAAAAAGATCCACTTGAGGAGTACCCCACTGGTGGAAAATGTCCAGAAACACATCCCTGTGAAGCATCCATTCATGGGACTGAGTTAAGGACCTGTTCATAATGTCTATCACAATGTTCTGACCGAAAGGGATATAAACTGCCTAAAGAGTCACTTGACACTTGACAGCAAGATCCCATACCAGAAGTGCAAACGCGCCAAGAAGATATGATCTTGCTCCTCCCTGTTTGTTGATATACCACAGCACTGTAGGATTGTCTGGGAATACCTTGAGAAGCCCTGGAGAAAAGAGAGACTGAAAGGCCTGAAGAACCAGCAGAAGAGCTCTCATCTCTTTGACACTGATGTGCTCCTTCTGATGACAAGGTGACCACACCCCCTGTACCTTTAGGGAGCCAAAGGTCACCCCCATCCCATGTCTGAGGCATCTGTGAACAATTCCTGAAAGGGAAGAGGGGGATGAAAAGGGATCCCTGGATTCAGAGACAGCTGCTGAATCCACCAGAGAAGTTCCTGTCTGAGAAAAGAAGAAGCGAAACTACAAATTCTAGAGGATGAGCATGTTGAACCCACACTGATTTTAGAAACCACTGAAACTTCCTCATATGAAGTTTAGCCAGAGGGAGCATCAGAATGGTGGATGCCATGAAACCTAGAACTCTCAGAAACTCCCTGGTGGTAATGGAAGCCAGAGGAAGATGAGTAAAAGAAAGAAATGAGAGTTAAAGCCTTTTGTGGGGGTAGTGATGCAAGTATTGGCACTGTCTGAATCCTGCAACCCAGAAAACAGAGAAGGAGTCAGAGAAGACTTTGAAGTTTAAAGTGAACCCCAGGCTCTGAAGAAGGAATACAGCAAAATGAAGATTTTGCAAAACATCTGGAGAAGACACCTGAATCAACAGGTTGTCCAAGTAAGGAAATATTTGGATTCCTTGAAGTCTGCAAAAGGCATTTGGTGAACAGCCTTGGGGCAGTAGAAAGGCTACAGGGAAAGCAGAGAACTGAAAATGCCAGGAAGCAACAAAGAAATGCAAAAACTTCCTGAAAAGAGGACGGATCAGACTATGGAGATAAGCATCCTTGCAACCCAGAGACACTATATAGGCCTGATGGAGCAAGACAGGAAATAAAATCAGAAGGGGCAACATCCAAAAGGAAGGTACCTTTAGAAAAGTGCTCAGATGAGAGAGGTCTAGAATATGTCTGTAAGTGCTCTCTTTTCTGAGCACTAGAAACAGTCAGGAGTAGAACTGTATCTCCCGTTGGGACACAGGCACCTCTTGAATAGCACCCTGAAACAAAAGATCTTGAAGAACCTCTGGTAAAAAGGGAAGATGTTCCCGAGGAGGCTGAGGAATGCCCATAAATGGAGGATGGGATTTTCTACACTATGAAGTATCCTTGACGAATGATTGACAGAACCCAAGACTCCTGAGTGATCTGAAGCCAAACCAACAGAGAAAGAGAAAGGTGAAGAGAAACAGGAATGTGGCTTGCAAAGGATTGATAGTCACACAGACACATGGCCTGATTTGTCCAGAAAGAAAAGCTGTGGAGTCCCTGAAAAAACTGAGTAACCTTTGCAGGAGGAGTCCATTTGCCAATCTTCTTACCTTTAGTAGAAGTACAGGATTGCCTATGAACAAAGGCAAGCTTAGCATGTAGTTTCTCTGAAATTTAGGCACAGGGGATGTTTAAGTTTCCCCTAGGCCTTACCCTTATCCTGAAGGGACTTAAGGAAACCAGCAGCTACCCCAAACAAAAGTTTAGAATCCAGAGGAGCATCCATCAACATAGCTTTAATATCATCAGGTAGAGGTTGAAGCCTAAGCCAAGAATACCTCCTCATAACTGAAACAAAAACAGCAGCCCTAGAAGAGGCATCCGCCGCATCATAACTGCATTTAATGGAATGAAAAATGACTTGAAGAGAAGTCCCTAGCAAGGAAGGAACAGAAGTTTTACCCTCAGAGTCTGGAAAATGGAAAATCAAAAATAAGTTTACAGGCCTGAGACAGAAGAGCCAACACATACCTAGACATATGGGACTGACAATTAATAGCCCTAAAAGCCAGGGTAGCAGAAATGTACATCTTTTTACCCAGCCTGTCCGTAGTTCGGCTGTCCTTGTCAGAAGGTAATAACTTTGTCAAAGGAAGCAATTGAGACAGCTTATCAGAGGCTATGAACAACACCGAAGGAGGGTCAGCAGAACGCATTTATATATAAAAGAACAATCCTCAGGACCCTATAAAACCTATCAGGCTTCGTGGGAGCAGGAGGGAGAGAATAAGGTGCCTGAAAGGCATTGGAGAAAGCATCTAGTAAAGCAGCCAAGACAGGAGGAATAGCTGCAGGTTTAGGAGAGTCCAACAACAACAACTTATAGTACTTCTTATGGACATCAGAGACCTGAGTAGAATTCCACTTAAAAAAAACATCATCCTAGAGAGTGTGTCCCCAAAGGAAATTTGCTCCAAAGGAACATCAGGACTAATAGATTCCTCCTCTTCTGACACATAGTCCAAAGGATAAGGAATTTAAGTAGAATACGTTAGGGATTCGTCAGCAGAATCTGACAAATCTTCAGAAGAATACTGGTCTCTAGGCCTTTTGAGAGGAGTAGAGGCTCAAGGAGGAGCAGGAATTGAAACCCAGTGAGGAGGCTTTAAGGACATTAAGGCAGAAAATAACCACTGAGTAAAAGCCTGCCACTCACTTTGTGGATCCCTAGAAGCAGAAAAAACATGTTTAATTTTTTGTTTCTTTTTTTTAAGGAAATGTCCTGAGAAGGGTCAGATCCAGGACAGTCATGAACCAAAGCAGGAACTTCTTCCCCAACTAGAAACTGAGGAATTCTCCTAGGATCCTCGGAAAAAAAATCAACCATGGTTCCTTCTGAACATCCGAGACAGATGCCTGCAAAGCATCTTCAGATGTGCTGCTAGCTGGATCTTCACCGGCCTCCAACATGGTCATGGCAGAGAAATCCAACAGCACAGCCAGGTGAGGCTAAGGGTTTGCAACTACCTCAGAGGAAACCCCTGACAGAGGTTGGACAGTAGAAGATTCCAGTTGTACCCTTTTCACCTTCTTCTCCCCTAACAGCTGACCCTCAGGGTGGGAGATTCTTCCAAAGTATCTTTAGCGAGTAGCTTAAGATGCTGGTTCTCAAGATACAAGGAAAGGGAAGAAAGTCGACTGTGAAGGGTTTTCAGAACAAACACCTGACAAATAGAATAAGATGTATGGTCATGAGAAGCACCTAAGCAAAAAGGACACTTATTGTGGCGGTCTCTATGGGGAATCTGTCTCCCACATTAGCATTTACCTTTTCTGGATGACATTAACCTTAAGGAACAAAAAAAAAACAAGAAAAAATAAAATCCCCAATGGGGCACTTACCTTGCAAAAACAGCAAACAGGTGTAGGATGTCCTTGGAGAAATTAATGCATTCAACTGGCGGAAAACGGATGCAGATAAACAGAATGACAGTGTAAAAGATACGTCAGACTGGTGGCAAAGAAGTTCTGTTTTTGGCAATCCTGAATGTCACCTTTATGTCCTATGTTACACAGGGAGTGTTTGACTTAGCTTTTAAATTCAGAAATCATTGGAAGACTGGCAGGCCATCTGGCTTCCGTGGCAGGGAATCCCATATAGATACTGCAGCAGTGAATGTAAGGACATCTATCGAGCAGATCTAGTCGTTCCTCTACAGTAATGGAAGAAAGGATTGATGCATGACCATTCAGAATTTTCCTTTGGTACCAAAAAGAATCTTGAGAAAATTCTGGATCTCTCTCTATTCTGGGGGGGGGGGGGTTCTTTCATGGATGACTTGATTTCTTAGAAGTGTCCTTATTTCTGCAGCACCCTCTTCATTTTGTGAGGGTCTAACATCAGGAATTCTTTTCAGGCATGATGAAATGGTGTGGAAGGGAATGTAACAGCCACTTGTTATGATTCTCTGCACCCATTTGTTTTGAATGATGGGCATCCCGGTTGCTGGGTGCAGGAATAAGTGCCCCCAGTTGCCTCCAGAGTGCAACAGTCTGGCAAGTGTTCAGGAGTGCTGAAAAGGCTTCTCCGAGAAAGGACCTCTGAAGCCTTGGTTTTGCAGTTCACCTCTGCATCTTGGGTGACATCCATTATAGGAGTTTCCCCCTTTGCCTCGGGGAGCTTTTACTCCAGAAGTCTCATATGCAGAGTCTTGGGATTTATGAAACCAAGTTCTTTTTCTTCCTTTCTGGTTTCTGGAGAAGCTCCATGAGGGGTAGAAAATTTGATTTACCATCCTTCTTACTTCTTGAGATAGTCTCGTTAACGTTGGAACCAAACAGAGTTAATCCATGATATACAGAATTGACGAAGGACATCTTGAATGTTTGGCAAAATTACGTAGCTGCATCCAGGTATGCCTTCTTATGGAAATACCTGTGCTGGCTGCTCTACATGCATCCTTTGTGACATTAGAGTTAATAAACCTAGAGGCATTCGATAGTGACTGTAGGATAGCTAACTGCTAATCAATAGATTTTCTCTGATCCACAGATAAGGTCCCTGGGACAAAATTGGTAATTTCCTACATCAAATCACTCTGGAAACCTGTGACTTGTGCCATGTGTCACTGAAAAAGTAGATGAGGTGTAGACACACTTCCCAAATCTGTCCAATGCATGCAATTTCCTATTTGATGGATAAACAGAGGAACTTTCTTCCACAAGCTCCTTTCAAGTGGCCAGCGCCATTACAATAGAATCTACTGCAGGACCCTTGCTCCAATGGGGATGGTCTTTGGAAGCAACAAAAAACTTATTGGGATTTCTGGGAATAGGCTTAGCTGTGTCCATTTCCTTCCACACCCGTGAGGAGATTAGGTCTACAATCTCATAGATTGGTTTTATCAAAGGGAGATCATGCCTGTTAAACTTGGTTGACTTCTTTGAAACAGTCACCAAGGCCATGGATGAGGGGAAGAAGTGCACACTGACCTAGCCAAAACCTTCAACACTATTCCCCACTTGGGCATGGTAGATAAACTCTCCCAGCTAGGCATCAACCTATATGTTACCAGATGGGTAGCTAACTGGCTCACTGATAGAACCCACTCTGTCAATAGGGGAAGCATCTCTAGTAGTAGACCCGTAACAAGCGGTGTACCCCAAGGATTGGTCTTGGGGTCTTTACTATTTGGGATATACTTTTCTGAGGTGCAAGCCAAAACCAGTGGTCTATGGCTGACCAAGTCTGCAGATGACTGCAAGCTGGGTACTGTTTTAAATTCCCCTAGTGATGTCAACATTCCCCAAGAGGGCCTTACCCAAACTAATGACTGGTGCCAGAAGCATGGCCTCAAACTGAATGCCAAATGCCCCTTTGAGGATAATGTTCATACTTGAATTATTGGGTCCTTTTACATAGCCTGTACTAATTCTACCATTGTTTCTGTGACTACAAACCACCACAGTACTGCCCAAATCAGATTTCTTGGGACCTTGTCATATTCTTTCTCCAAGTCTAGGAATGCCCAGTCGGACTCTTTCCTCATCTCTAGCTTTTTCTCCACTGTCTGTCTCACTGCAAACATCAGGTCAGTTGTGTTGCATCCTAATCTGAATGTGAACTACTTATCTCCCATCTTACATTCAACTACTTTGCGTATCCATTTATCAATCACTGTCTCCAGAACTTTTATGCAATGTGATAGGAGTTTAATTCCTCTGTATTGCCCACAGTTGTGAATGTTTCCTTTGTTCTTGTACACTGGCATTAATATGCTTATTCTCCAGTCATCTGGGATATGCCTTTCTATCTGCAATGATATGAGTATCCTCAGGAGCCATTTCTCCCCTATCTCACCCAGCATCTTTATCATATCTGCTGTGACCTCATCTGAGCCTGTTGCTTTCCCTGACTTCATTTCCCTTAGTGCTGTTCTTACTTCTTCTAGGGTGGACTCCTCTTCTTTTCTCATCGCAGGTTGTTTCTAGGGCAGTACAGCTTCTGTGGGCTTTTCTTCATTTAGAAGCTGCTGGAAATACTCCTTCCATATGCCTTTGATGTCCTTTGGACTGGTAAACAGGTTGTTGCTGGCATCCCTTATGAAGGGTGTCTGGCTGTCTTCTTTATCTTTCTGTTTTTGCCTTGCAACCTGATATAGTTTCTTTGTACCACCTACTGAGTCACTTTCCAGAAGTTTGCAGAGTGCCCTATTCTTTGCTATTGCAACTCCTTTCTTAGCTTCTTTGTTAGCCAGTCAGTATTCCTTCCTAGCCTGGCTGGTCTTTTCTATCTCTCATTTTTTCCTACACTCCTTCTTTCTTTTGATTACTTCCTGGATTTCTGCATTCCACCACAAACTTTCCCTTTAAAAACATGTTGACAAGGGAATGCATTGAAACAGGAAGATCCATGGGCAGACATGCTGAAATGGCTGATAAATGAACCTACACGGAGGAATAAGAAAGGGCATAGGATAATAATACACACAAATATTGTAAAACCAAGGAACAACTAGCCTTGAATGGGTGCTGGCTATGTTGCTGGCACCAATAAGAAAACCTTTTCCATTTACATGCTTTTTTGCCTCCATTAGTTCCTGCTACACATCATCAGTAAACAGGCACCTAAAGGGAATTAAGACCCTACTATCCAGGCAGTCAACTGAATTTTCTTGGGTCAGGGTATACCAAACACCCCTGATATTGAGTAAATCCATTCTGTGAGGAATCTTGTGGTGATTGTCCCTGTCCATTTCCAAAAGAAGGGAGAATCCTTGTTGTCTGGGCAAGAAAGGAGTCACCACAATGATCTTGGGAGATTCCTTCTGAATTTTTAGAAGTACCCAGGATATCAATGGAAAAGCATACCGGAACATTCCTGCCCAAGGAAAAGTAAAAAACATCTGTCTGTCAGGCCTTCTTGCATGAAGTCCTGGAGCAGAATCTTGCCAGCTGATTGTTCAAATAAGAAGCAAATAGGTCTATTTGAGGAACTCCCCACAGATGGATCAAATCTTGGAAGACCCCCAATCTAGTTTCCATTCATTCATTAAGGTCTGCCTTTGTCCTTCTCAGGCCTTCTGTCTGCCACAGAGTTTTGCTCTGAAGGAATGTAGGATGTATGCAGAGTAAGATTGTGGTATATCATATGCTAACATGACTAGTTTGCAAAGGAGGTAAAATCTGGTTCCCTCTTGCTTATGTACCATATCACTGATATCACTTTGGTACTGTCGGTAACTACTTGAAGAGGTCCTGGGGACCACAGATTATTCAAAGAGTTGAGAGCCTTTATAAGAGCTAGAATCTTTTTTATGTTTATGTTCCATGGTCTGTCTTTTTTGTCCCAGTGATCTTTCACTTTTTCCCATTGACACCATTTCCAAGGCAAATTCCATGACCTCTGTAGGGAGTGACTGATTTGGAGCATGGTGGGGTGGGGAGAATGGGAAACCCAGATTCAAATAAATTTGATGTCTCCAGCAAGTGATTTCCCTTTTAACAAATTACAGAACTGGAATTTGAGAAGACAGTGGGTTTCCATGCTGGGACAAAACAAACTTCAGATACCACTGTATCTTTCTCATGCAGAGTCTTGCAAGAAGTATAATGAAAAAAAGAAGTTATGTACTCACCATAACGTTCCATCTGAGTAGGTAACTTCATTTGTCTGCAACCTGTGGGTATCGGATCCATCCTGGATCTGAGCCGGTAGCTTTCCAAGCTAGAGATCTGAGATCCAAGCTCCTCCCCCTTACCCATAATACCCTGCTACTTCCCTCCAGTCCTCAGATCGAGTTTGCCCAATTGCCAGACATCCTAACCTGATGCATACCAGGACTGAATCATTCAATCATTCAGGTAACGAAAACCAGGTTAGGGGGAAGGAGAGGGGGTGGTTGGTTGCTGACAAATGAAGTTACCTACTCAGATAGAACGTTATGGTGAGTACATAACTTCTTTATCTGAAGTAGTTAACTTCATTTGATCAGCAACCTGTGGGACAGAGTCCCCAGCTACCAAAAAACTTGGGAGGTCCTCAAGGAAGAATATTCCAGAGCACTGCAGAGCCAAAGACCGCTCTCCCTCTGGATATCAGATCTAGTTTATAATGCGAAATAAAGGTATGAGAAGAAGCCCGAGTAGCCGCAGAACAAATGTCATCCAAGGGAACTCTTGACCAAAACGCAGCAGAGGTAGCCATAGAATGGGTAGAGTGCGCATGAATCCTCAAGGGCTCCGGCCGACCAGAAATTTTGTATGTAAGCAAGATGCAGTGGGATATCCATTTAGCTGGAGTCACCTTCATTACTGGTTTACCCAAGGATGGCTTAGCAAATGAAACAAAGAGCTGCTCTGACTTGCGAGAGGCAGCTGTTCTGTGCAAGTAAAAGTGCAATTGTCTATGCACATCTAATGAATGCAGTCTGTACTCCCCCTTGATCTGATAGGGAAGAAAACAAGCAAATTAATGGATTGGTTGATGTTAGCCTCGGAAGCCACTTTAGGTAAGAAGGAAGGATTAGCCCTGAGAGATACTCTGTCCTTATGGAAGACAAGATGCGGGGGTTTAGTACAAAGGGCCTGAAGCTCAGATACCCTTCTAGCTGAGGTAATAGCAATTAAGAAGGCAGTTTTCCAAGACAAGAACTTTAAGTCAACAGAAGCTGCAGGCTCAAAGGGTGGACCAGTTAGTGCCTGAAGAACTAAGGTTAGGTCCCATGGAGGAACTGCATTCTTGACAGGAGGTCTTAAAAGAAAGGTGCCCTTTAAAATAGTCTTAAAGATCTTAGTGGAAGCTAAGGGGCCAAGATTGCCCCCAATGTTGAAGTGGGAAATGGCCGTCATTTGAACCTTCACAGTAGAAGAACTGGCCCCTTGATGGAAAATGTGAGATAGAAATTCAAGTACTGCTGGAATGGGAGCCGTAAAAGGGTCCAAATTCCTAGCCCAGGCCCAGATGGAAAAACATTTCCATTTACTGTTGTAGACCTTCCTGGTAGAAGGCTTATGCACCGCCACCAGGATGGATTTAACTGCAGACGAGATACCGGGAGTCCTAGCCACTAATGGAACTGGATCAACCAAGCCATGAGCTTGAGCTCATCCAGATTTGGAGTTTTCAATCCCGAAGGATGAGAAATCAGATCTGGAATGGGATCCAAGATCCAAGGAGGAGCTACGAGGTAAGACCGTAGGTACGGGAACCAGGTTTGATGAGGTCAGAATGGGGCTATGAGGATAACCTTGCTCCCGAACCGACGAGCTTTCTGCAAGAATTTTGTCATTAACGGGAGAGGAGGATAAACATAAAGAAGACCGTATGGCCAAGCATGAACTAGAGCGTCTCTGGGGCCCTCCCCCGGCAGGGGAATTAGAGCATAAAACTCGCTGCACTTTGCGTTCAAAGGCACTGCAAAGAGATCGCAGCAAGGTTGACCCCATTTGAGGAAGATCTGTTTCACTATGAAGGGATTCAGAGACCACTCGTAAGGCAAGAGGATAGTTTGACTCAACTTGTCCGCTGAAATGCTGGACCGACCCGGAATGTGCGTTGCTAGCAGAAAACAGTTGGTGGATATCGTCCACTCAAAAAGGCAAAGACGGTAAGACCTGGCCCCCCCTGTTTGTTGATGTACCAGACCACTGACATGTTGTCTGTCTGAATTGCAATAGTCCCTGGAGGAAGAAGGGCATGAAGGGCTTGCAATGCTAGAAGCACTGCCCTCATCTCCAGAACAGTGATATGCAGAACAGTCTCTGTTGGAGTTCACATGCCTTGGACAGTTCTGCCCATGCAATGCCCCACCACCCCAGGCGAGAAGTGTCCGTGGTCACCGTGGCTTGGGGTTGAGGCATCAAAAATGGCCGCCCTTCCCGAAGCTCTTGGGAATGGAGCCCCCAAAGTAGGGAGTCCCTGCAAGCTATGCTGAGGGGAATCGGGGTGTCCAACAGATGTCGAAGGATGGACCACTGGACCTGTAAGGTCCATTGAAGAACCCTCATGTTCAAGCAGGCTAGGGGTGAAAGGTTGATAGCTGCTACCATGGACCCTAAGGCTCTCAGGACTAATTCCGCTGGTGGGGCCGGAGATTGTAAAAGTGCTAAGACGTGGAGAGGTAAATTGCGGAGTCTGTCTGCTGTCAAGAAGGCCATGGACTGAAGTGTGTCTATTCTGGCCCCTATGAAGTCCAGGACCTGAACAGGTTGAAGGGACGATTTTTTGTAATTTATACTAATCCCCAACTGGCGGGCCAAGAGCAGGAAGCAATCCTTGGCTGAGCATAGTAGATGCCTGGTGGGAGCGGCAAGGAGCCAGTCGTCCAGGTAAGGAAAGACCTGTATTCCCTGAAGCCTCAGGTGGGCCGCTACAACTGCCATGACCTTGGTGAACACACTGGGGGCTGTGGTGAGGCCAAAATGGAGGACCCTGAACTGATAATGACTGGCCCTCAAATGAAAGCGGAGAAACCTCCCGGATCACCTGTCCATGAGAATGTGGTAGTAAGCATCCTTGAGGTCTATGGAGCACGTCCAGTCGTTCTCCTGCAGAAGGGGGAGAACAGATTGAAGAGTGACCATCGGAATTTCTCTTTGGCAATGAACAGGTTCAATGTAGACAGGTTGAGAATTGGTCTTAAGTCCCCCATCTTTTTTGGCACCAAAAAGAACCTGGAGTAATTGCCCGACCCAGACTAGCCTGGGGGGACGTGCTGAATGGCCCTTTTTCTTAGCAGCTTCTTTATTTCTGAAGCCCTCGCCTTCTTCTGACTGGGTGGAACATCAGGGAGGTGCCTCAAATGAGGGGGAAGATTTATGAAGGGGATAGAGTAACCTCTGAATATTATTCTGAGCACCCAGCGATCTGTCGTGATGGACTCCCAATGTGCTAGGTGTTCCGAGAAACACCCCCCGACTGCCTCCAGAGAGGAGCAGTCGGGCAACCCCTCAGGGTTGCTGTGTGGGTCGGTCAGAAAAAGGTTCCCTCGACCCGAAATTCTTCGGCCCCCCTCTGCCTCTGGGTCGGCGTCCACCTTGTCCTCCCCTGCCTCTGAAGGATGAAGGGTCTGGAGCGTAATGGGACTGCTGAGACTTCCGGAACCACATCTTCTTCTGTCCTCTCTGGTTCCTGGAAAGCTTTGAGGAGCCGAGAAGCAGATTCCGACAGCAGACAGCATCTTCCCGTCTTTCTCACTCTGGAGCAACGTATCGTGGACAGTCTTGCCAAACAGCGTAGAACCGTCAAAGAGAGTGTTCACGAAGGACGTCTTGAAGGGTTTCGCAAAGTCAGAGCCAGGCGTGACGCTGTAAGGCGATACCTGCTCTGCTGGCTCTAGCCGCCCCCTCCGTGGCATGGAAGAGAAGCCACATAGAAGTGTTGGATATCGATTTTAGAGTGGCCATGCGAGCCGAGAAAGTTCGTTTGTCCTCGGCCGGCATTGGACTCTGGGGGAGACCCAACGTACTCTTTTACTAGATCCCGCTGAAGCCTAATCACATGTGCCAAGTAATTCAGCGCCCTTATGGAAAAGGTGGCTGAAGCAAACATCCACTTTCCAATGCAATCTGTCGTCCGAGACTCCTTGTCGGGAGGATGGACCGAGGAACTATCCTGCACCAGTTTCTTCTTGGTGGCAGCCGCCACCACCATGGCATCTACCGGGGAACCTTTACTCCACACTGTCTTGTCTGTCGGGGGACTAAGGATCTTATCTGGTCTCCTGGGGATTGGCTCTACAGTGTCCAGCTCCTTCCACGCCCTGGTAGTAATTAGGTCTACCAAGGGGTCGGCCGGAGGGGACACCCAAGAGGTAGACGGGCCTGCGTCAAATGCTTCCAGAAACACTGACTCATCTGAGGAAGGTTTCTGGGCTGACCACCCCCCTCTAATGCACAGCATCTCCATAATGTCTCCAAAGGAGACGTCCTCAGGGGGTGACCTGGGGGAACCTTCCCCTTCCTCCAAGTCAGTGTCTTCCATGAGGGACTCGGGGGAGAGTCCAAGTGCATCATTTTACACTTTCATTTGTGAGGGACCTCCTCTGCAGGACTGTCTGAGGAGGGCTCACCAACGGGGTCTTGCTCCTCTACAGGAACTAGCTAGGGCATAGATGCAGGCTGTCCCTGGGGCCGGAAGATGGAAGACAGGCCCATCTGCGAGGCAATGGCGGGTGGATCTGTAGCACGAGCCGGGGACCTCGAATCCCTCAAGAGGACCCTCTCCACCATGTCAAAAGCCGAAGGTGAACCACTCTCCCTGGGATCCAAGAGCAGCCCCCTCGGATCCAACGTTTGGATCAGTGCTGGAGCCGAAGCGATCGGACTCAAAAGGGAAATGTGATCTGACCACATCGGAGCCGAAGATACACTCACCCCTCCAGATCCGAGGCTCGGCTCATGGTCCCAAGAGCTCGGATCCGAAAAGGGACCCGATAAACTCGAAGGTAAGGCTGGCGTCGAAGTAGCGATTACTATCAGTGCCAACTCCCCAGCTCCGAGGCTACTCGGATCCGACGGCTCCGAAACCCAATAATGGATCAGATAAGGAGCAATGGAGGCAAAGAAGGGGGCTGAGCTCCCCCGGAGGGGGGGGGAGGCAAGAGCACTCCCATCTGCATCTGGGCCTGAAGGAAGCGACGCATCATCCGGTCCATGTCTGTGTCAGAAAGGCTTCTCGTAGACCTAGAAGTGGCCACTGAGGCTGGCCGGGAAGGCCACCTCGACGACCTCAAAAGTGGCCGGGGCTCCTCCTCCGGCTCCAGAGAGAAACGTGGGGAATGGAGCCGAGAGCGGGAGGACCTGGGAACCTTCAAGGGAGAATAGAGCTGCTTAGCTGGCGGGGCCGAGGTGGCTGAGTCGGCCCGACGCTTCTGGCTCCTATGCCTCTCCCTGTCTTTGTCTCTCTCTTTCTCCCTCTCTCTCTTCTCTTTTTTGCTAGGGTCCCTCTCTCCCTTGGACACAGTGGGAGGTTGAGTTCCAGTCAGGGGAGCAGGAACTGTTGGCTGAACAGCCGCAGCCGCGATTGGCACCACTGAAGGAGAGGAGGAAGAAGTAGAATCCATGGGTAAAAGGCCCGCTAAGATTAACTTGTTCCTCCTGTCTCTCAGAGCCCAAGGGTTAAAGGCAGCACATATCTGGCAGCCTGATGCCAAATGTGCAACCCCCAGGCAAAGAACGCACTGAGTGTGGCCATCGGCTGGGGACAGCTTATGGCCGCACTCAGAGCATTTGGAAAAAATGGCCTTACGGCCTTCGGCCATGTCAACCACAATCACACTCCCTAACACACAGATAAGGGGAAGGGGAATACACTAAAGTTAAACTAAACTAAATTAAACTAGTCTAAGGGATCGACTATCACACACACACACACACACACACACACACACACACACACACACACACACACACACACACACTTTTTAACTGGTAAAAAAATAGAGAAAATTCCTAACTTCATCTTACCTAATCGCAAGGAGCTTGTCACTCGTGCTTATAGAAGCCGTGGCAAATGAGATCTGAGGACTGGAGGGAGGTAGCAGGGTATTATGGGTAAGGGGGAGGAGCTTGGAGCTCGGATCTCTAGCTTGGAAAGCTGCCGGCTCGGATCCAGGATGGATCCGATACCCACAGGTTGCTGATCAGATGAAGTTAACTACTTCAGATACATGGATAACAAGAGACGCAAAATCCTGAGATACTCCCTCACTGAGGCAGAAATCTGAGTGGAAAATAATGTTCTCTTGAAATCATAGCCTAAGAGATCTCTTACCCAGGTAAGAGATTCCTAACACTTTGAGAAAGACTCTGCAAAGATAAGCAAGTCATCTATATACAGAAAATGTAGATAACCTGCAGCCTGCAGCAGGCTATGACTAGAACTAGACACTTTAATAACATTCTTGCATCAGTGGGTAGTCCAAAGTGTAAGGCAAAATATAGATAATGTGATTCAGACACACAACATTAAGAAATGCCTGAACTCTGGATGAATAGGAATGTGATGATATGCATCTTTTAAATCTATGGTCACTAAAAAACTCAAACAAGGAAAAAGGGGCAATGGTTTGTGAATTGAAAGTATTTTAAACTTGGGCACTGCCACACACTGATTCAGGAAAACAAGCTCCAGAACTGGATTCCAGGAATTCTTTTTCTTTGGTACTAAGACTTATTAGAATACAATCTCTTCCCCATCTAGGAAGGAGGAACAACTTCTATTACCCCCCTGAAACAGCATATGATATAGGACAGGAGGGTTTATCAGACGAAGAGGCGTTCTCTGAAAAGAAAAAAATTCCTCTCACTACCATTTATAGTCAAGATGAATCACATGCAGGACCCATTTGTCTGAAACTATCTGCTGCCAAAGACAGAAATGGAGATTCAGACTTTCTGGAAGGGGTAAGGGACTGCCAAGATAGGGGAGGGGTGGGAGGTATAAGGTCTGTTATATAGTCATTCTGTCTTATTTCACTGTCCTTTGTTCTGGGGGAAGCCACTTTCTTTTTGGAACTTCATTGCTACTGCTTTTTAAATGTCTGCTTACCAGCATTCTGCTGAACCTGTTTTGTTTCTTGCCAAAACTGGATAAGCGAGCAAAAAAATCCCTTGGAGAATTTAAAGAAGGAGGGCTGAAATTCTGAGAGATTTCCTGAATCAGCATATCACTATCATCACACTTACTGATAAATTCTGCAGCAGATGGACCAAGAACTAAATTACTACCCAAAGAAGAATAGAAAATTTCATTTTGGCATCTTCTGTGAGGTTCTGGCAATGCAGCAGGGCAAACTTCCTCAAACAGTACCAGTGGTAACAGCACTGGAAGCAGTATCTCAGATCCACAAATACACTTCAGGCAATGAGCAGTGACCTAAGAAAGAGAAGAAACTAAACTATGCAAAGCAGATTTTCCTCATAAAAGGAAAGTACAGCCAAAATATTCATCATAATTTCATAATTCGTCAGAATTTACTTCAACATATGAGCTTGACAGTTTAAAATTCTAAAAATCAAATTTTCAGAAGGCTATACTTTTTTTAAACTTATTACTAACTTTACCATCCTTATCAGAAGAAGAATTAGAAATTACCTAAAGCTTAGCAGCAGCTGGAGTAACTAAAGCTATAACTACTGGGTCAGGTCTAGGATTAGTGTATAAAAACTTGAAAGACTGTGCAACTTAGTACAGTCTATCAGTTTTCTTAAGAGTAGCAGCTTACTGTCAAGGAATATACAGACTGTAACAACTGCATCCTCCAATGTTGAAATCACTGGGAATGGGAAAGGATTCTGGAAATTCCAATTGTAACAAATCATATTTTCTAAGGGACTGAGAAACATCAGTGTTCTCCCACTAAAAAGATTGGTTCATTCTGGAAGTAGTCTCAGAGAAACACAACCCATCACAAAAACTTTCAGATACTATACTTTCCTTAGAATCTGAATGGGAAACCTGAGGAGAAAAGATTGTATCTGTTCTTTCACATTTCCCTACAGATTTGAAATCTTGAACCTCTTCAAGATAGCAGAATTATCTTTCACCAAAAACCACCTTACAAAGAGGGTCAATGGCCTGCACAAGACCTTGAGCCAAGCCCAATAAATTACTTCTGTCCAGAGGAATTGATACAGGAGAAGATATATGTTTACTTTTCTGTCACTTTTTCACAGGAACATTAGGGTAAACAGAAATGGCATTGCTAGCAACAGCTTCCCAGGGAAGGGCACAGCATTCTGGATAAGCAAGGGTGCATTCTGTACCTCTTCTTCTTTGACTGGCAAGAGTGGTATTCCTTTGCCCACTGAGAAGACTCCAACAACCGCAGAGGATGTGGCTAACACCCAATCCAGTGTGGCGTATGGACAACACCACAGGAAGCTGAAGAAAAAGATGAGTGGTCTGAGGAACTAGCTTTGTCCACAGCAGAGTCATCCACCTGCAGTTGTGGCAAATTCCCAGTCTGCTATGACAGAATAGGCTGCTTAGCCACTTTCTCTTTTTGTGGCTGGAAGAAAGTTTGACCAAAAGACCAGCAGCTTGTTCCATGGTCAAGCTGAAAAAATGTGTCTGTTCCCCTGGGAAGCCTAGTTGCCTGCCCCAAAAAAGTAAAATAAACATAGTTTCTCCTCAGAAAAAAAGTAGTGTTAAATAACTTTTAATAACTTTTTATCACAAAAGTAAAAAGTGAACTCACATTTCAAAGTACATAAAAATTCATGAGACAGTCAAGAAAAATACTTATTCTTAGCTTAAAAGTAGTTGTTTCACACAAACACTTAATGTCGCTCGTCTAGTCAGGATGTAATAGATGAGGCTTCTTGGGTTCTGTTCAAGCAGCTTTATTATATACAAACACATTACGATTGTAGCTTATTAACTTTAAACTCAAGTAACTTATATATAACTAGCAACATTCATTCTCACATGCTTACTCTCTGGCTGCACTTTCAAAATGACACTATTTATATATGCTATTTATATATGCATGTACATCACTTGCAATGCTTCTTAAGGACACATCATGCTCTCTGCTCTACACTTAATTTAAAAAGTGATGTGAAAGTTTTTTCCTCTGAATGGAGCTTATCTCCCCAGCAATGGAACAGCTTTAGCTGACCTTCAATCTTCAAAAGCCCACAGAGTAGCACTTTTTATGGCAGCTGGAAAGCTATGAATGGCTTGGTGCCCAAACCTGTCTTTTCAGACAGCTCAGCTCAAGCTAACAGTTTGGGTGCTTGGAAGATGTCCTAAAGCTTTGGAAGCTGGCTGGTAGTATATGTTATGCAGGATGTAAACCATTTAGGTTAGGCTACCGCAGCAGTGATCAATATGAAGAACATCTTTTAAATCTAAGGTTTACAAAAAACTGAAAAGGCAAATAAAAGGTAAAAGGATTATGAATATGTAGCTTTTAGAAAATTGGAACTGCCACAAACTGGTAGAGAAAGGAAAGATCCAGGATTGTAATCCATGAAATTTCTTTCTTTGATACCAGAAACATCCTAAAATAAAAACTTTTCCATGCAAGACAGACAGAGAGAAAGAGGTTTCATTTACCCTAGAATAAGCAAATGTTGAAAGACATAGGGAAAATAAGGAATTTATATTTGAATGTTGAGAAAGAAATCCCTAAAAGGAGGCAGGGACTCCCAAAGCCATCAGAACCCCACTGGGCTGCTGTTAAGAGAGAAACGGACATCCAGAAATAGGGGATAAAATATGGCTTGCCAGCGTGGGAGTGAATATTTGTAGATAGTCAATCAGACTTGTTTGTCTGCCCTGGTTTTGTAGAAATGTGCTGGGCCTGCTTGTTTTGCTTTTTATAAAAAGATGCTGAGGTAGGTGTGAAACCTTTAACAAACCTGGAGAAGAAGGCTGAAAAATCTGAGTCACCCCTGAATCAATTTCCTTCTCTCATCACACTTTTTAAGGATCTCAGAAGCAGATGGTCCAAAAAACAGTTCTCATATTCAAACAAAAATTCAGAAAATTAGCTTTATTATTAGATTTAACATCCTTAGTTAAATTCTGAAACTGTAACCTTGCAAACTTTCTTTTAACAATTCCAGCAGCAGCTCCACTGGAAATGGCATCAGCTAAATCATGCACACACTTTAAGGAATGTTTTGTCACTTGAGAAACAGAAGCAATAAGTGTATCCATAGAAGATTTTTCCTCAGAAGAGGGAAAATTCGGCTATATTGTTCCTCATGTTCTGAAATAATGCAAGCAAAACTTTACCGTTCTCGACAAAAATTCTAAAAATTAAATCTGTCAAACACATTGCAATCGTTATCAGAGGGGGAGGGATTAGTATTTTCAAAATATTTTGATGCAGCAGCATTTGCCAAGAAAATCACTGCAGGGGCAGACCTGAGAATAGAAAATAAAACTTTGTAAGACTGAGGAACCTTATACAATATATCTACCTTCTTACGGGATGTGAGCTGGATGTAAGAAGTGATATAGGCATACCTCTCAACTGTCAAGATTTCCACTGAATGTCCAGATTTTTGCCTCATATTTTTGATCAGCTCCTCTTAAAATTTGTGGGGAGGGGTTCTGGCAAACTACAGAAGACTAACATCACTAAATAATGACATATATTTGAGTTTCAGAGTTCATATCCTTCAGAAAATGCAAGTTAACACAAAACCTGTTATTCTAACAACATTCTGAGTTCATAAGAACAATATTTAAAATCTATCCCTATTTTTAGGTCCTTGTTCCCCTACTGTTTAAGGCTTTGTCTGGACTTCCTGTGTTGGGAAGTTAAGAGGTATGGTTACAGGCTATAATAAAAACATTCTCCAATCTGGAAGTGCAGGAGAAAAAGGTGTGAGTTGAGAAAGTTCCAGCTGCAATAACTCATAATATTTTCAAAGACACTAAAATGTCATTATGTTTCCACAGAAATGATTGATTCATCCTAGATATGGTTTCAGAAAAAAATCTTCCAAGTAACCATCAGAAGAAACACTATGCTCAAAATCAGAATTAGTCATCTGAGGAGAAAAAAAATAAAAGCAGAAGTTGTTCCCACAAAATCATTTCCCTATTCATTATACTGAGAATCTTCAGAAAATGAAGAATTCCATTTTCTTTTACCAGTAAAACAAGAATGAGATGAGTTAAGATTCTTAGCTAAGCCCAGTAAATCATACCTGTCTAAACTAACCGAGACAAGTGAAGATAAATGTTTAACTTTCTGCTTCTTTTTAACAGGAATTTTCATAGAATTAGATCAACTCTTGTCAGGTACAACATCCCTGGGACCAGGCATTCCAGTCAAGCTGACAATGTTAGGTAATGAAGCAATTACTGCACCTTCCTCTGATACCAACAAGACTGGTTCTCCCATGCATGCTAAGGACACTTTAACAGCTACAGAAGATGTGTCAAATCCCCTAGTCCATGGAAGTTGAAGGGACTACACCAGAGGAAACAAAGGAAAAGAAATAAGTGGTCTGAAGGACCAGAAATGATCACTACAGAGTCACCTGTCTGTGGCTGGGGCAAATTCATAGCCTGTTGAAGGGACAAAGTCTGTGTGTAAATGTTCTTCTTTTTCTGGCCAGAAGAAGGAAGAACTGATGATGGCATGTTGCTGAATCCTAACACTGACAGCAACAATCACTAAAAGAGGTAAGTAATAAAAACATAGTGTTTTCCTTCTAAAAACACTGTGAAAAGCATAACATACACTTAGCCATGTCACTATGAGTATTTTAACCAATGTTTTCACCAGAAAAACAAAAATAAAGTATATTTTTAACAATTTTTCACAAAAAAATGAAAAGTAGCAATACACAGTTTAAAGTGACTGAAAGTCATGTAACATGTCCAAAAAACAATTTCCTAGCTTAAAGCAACTTATTTCAAAGAAAAAGATAAGTTTCTGTCATAAATGGTCATAAATGCTATGGTTGAAAATCTATCTATCCAATGCGTATTAGTCAGTAAAATAGCACTCCACCCTCTATCCATACCTTCCAATCACCACCGGTGTACCACAAGGATCTATCCTTGGTCCCCTCCTCTAACATTCTCACAAACACCCTCCACACATCCACAAAACAGGCCTCCCTAATACAGTATGCAGATAACTCCACAGACATTTGCACATCTGACAACATGGCAAACCTTAAAAAAATTACTCAGGAACCTTAACAGCAACTGAAACACAGCTTCGTAACTCATAGCTCATGTTCAACCTTAAAAAAACAAAGTACTACTTTTTTTCTCAAATACCTGTCCCATGAGAAACAAAATTTAATGTCCTCTTCCTTGATGTTACAACCACTGAATTCACTTCTCATACAAATTATTAGGGATTATAGTGGGTGATAATCTTAAATTGGACCTGCATATTCAAAATTGCATAAGAAAAACTCATCAAAAACTGGAGATGCTTTATAGAACCAAAAACTTTTGAACTGAAACAACTAAAACTACATTTGCCACTGCTTATCTCCTCCCCAGACTTCTTTATGGTGCCCCATCCTTAATAATCATTATGCATTATAAAAATCAAAACTTGAACAATACTATAACAAAGTTGGTAAATTTTCAGCAAATAGCCCTTTTAGAACCCACCACTTTATAGCACTAAAAAGCCTAAAGTGGTTAGAACTACCCTATAAACTAACATACACAGCTTCTTACCACATATAAAATTATCCAAAATTCATCTGCCTGTCCAGCACTAAATAACATTCTACACAACTATGTTCTTAGTTGGTTATTACGATCCAAAGGCCGAAAAGTCCTGTCAGTTCACAGACCTAGCAAATCTGCTGGGCACTGTCTGTACTCATGCCATGTTGCTAAGGCCTGGAACTCTTTATCACTATCCATCAGGACAACAGCCTCCCTCCCATCCTTCAGAACCATTCTGAAAGACTTCCTACCCAAAAGTTGGCTTTGTTCTTATTTATCACTAGGATAAACTACATTCCTAAATGTGGACAAATACCTATTTATACCTTACATCTCCTTACAATCCCTTCTTTACTCCCCTACTTCTATCAACCCCCCCCCTCAGCTTTCTCTTTAAATATAACATAAGCCTGTTTTTCTCTCACAATGGATTGCAACTCCTCTTTGGTTTTTACTAACTTACCTTTAACTTATCTATAAACTGCCTAAATTTCTCTAACTATTACATCATTGTCATATAACCTGTATCTATTCTTAACCAATGTTTTCATATTACGTCTAATTTGGTATAATTATTTAAACTGTAGTTGTTTTTTGTATTATTTTTAAAGACTGTAAAATTATTACTCTTAAAATGTTTTGTAATACTTTGGAGCTTTTCTCACCAGGCCTATGCTGAAAATGGGCTTCTACCCAAACGGACTTTCCGATAATCAGATGTCAATAAATAAATAAAATTAAAATATGTAAGATTTGCATTTTTTCCCCAGAAGGGAACTTACCTGCCCAATAATTATAAAAACACTATCTCCCTTGAAAGTCAGAAGAGGACTGCTCTTTGGCAGCAGGAAAGCTCTGAAAGGCTTGGCACCCAGACCTTTGATTTTCTCCTGTTCTGTTTGAACTGTTAATGCTCTATGCATATGAAAGGAGCCCTTAAGCTTTGGAAGCTGGCTGACTGTTATAGCCTAATCAGGATATAACCCATATAATTGAGTTTACTGTAACAGTGATTAAAAAATGATGAGCAACAGGAGATACAGCTTTTCACATAGGTGAATACTGTTGTTCTATACATAATCAGAGATTAGAGCATTTTTTTTCTCTAATTGTATGGTGTGCATGACAGTTAGGGCTCCCAAAAGTGACCCCAACCTAAGCTCTGGTCAATACCTGGTTAAAGTAAATACCTCGATAGTCACCAGTACATGGTGCTACCCGCCTATATTTCAGCCTACTTATATTTTACAGTAACTTATTTATCCCAATTAAATAATTGCTGCAAACTTACTAAAATACCTACCTACCCCTATTAATTAGGTTTAGTGCACAGTCACCCCTATAAGTGTATCATTGGTAACCCCACTCAATAAAGTTAAATGCTTGATTCCACATACCTTTCCTTAGTCCTCCACTGATAGTTTTTTCACTCTCAGGCCTGCAGGGGCAAGCCCGCTCCATTCGCTCTGCTCACTCTGCTTCCCTACCCTGCCCCCAATTCCCTACCACCCCCACTATCGCTAGCTTTATATATCACATGCCACTCCTTCCAACCTCCTCATAGGATCTATGTCCCCCTGAGTTCATCACATCCCACACCCAAAACAACTAAAACCCTCCTACATCTCACATCATGCATAACTCTGCTGTTCGTAACATCCCTAACCTTCTTTAACCTACTTACTCTCTACCACCTCACTTCTCACAACACCACACTACATCAACTAACCCCAACAAAAACTACAGTATATATATATATATATATATATATATATATATATATATATATATATATATATATATACCATAACTCATCACAAAATAGTTACTCTGATATTTCACCTTCACTCTTCGATCACAGAGACGCCACCACTTTCAAGACCAAACTGCATGTTAATATACCTAAAATCAACCAATTATACATCTCATACACATATTCCATACTTAACTACATTTCATACACAATCCAAACCACTATCTTCACATTATTATGCCAAAGTGGAGATATTCATCCAAATTCTGGACCCTCTCCCACCCAACATATTAACAACTCTACATCACTCTCACTGAAAACACCAAAAGACCTTTGCATTGTGACATTAAACATCTGTAGTATCTGCAACAAAGTATCTGACTTCCATGTATGTCTTACACAGTATACATCTGATATAGTTGCTCAAACAGAAACCTGGCTCAAACCCTAGATATCAGACTCAGAAATACTTCCCCCTGGATATCAAATATTACAAAAGATAAACTTCATAAGAAAGGGGGAGGCCTAGCATCAACATACCATAACCACTTAAACATAATACCTCACCCAAAAATAGTTCCCACCTTTAATAATATGGAAATCCTATTAGCATCACTATTTTTCAACAGCCATAAACACATATCTATTGCCATCATCTATATTCCTCCAGGTCTCAATATCCCAACACTAAAATACTTCCTATCGTGGTCTAACCACTACATCTCAAATGAAACCATCATCCTCGGTGACACTAATATAAAATGCCTTAAACTAACACTAAACAACTCCACAAACTCCATCAATCCGTTCAAATTTACACAACTTATACAAACCCCAACACACACAACAAACAATCACCCTGAATCCACCCGAGACTGGATATTAGTATCCCATCCACAATGCTACTCCAATCCCAACACGCTTCCCAAAACCCTAAGTGACCACTTACTAGGCCTGATACACAGACTATCAACCTCCACCCCAAGAATTGATTCATACAAATATGCCAGAAATCTAGCCAATTTTAGGCAGTCTCACTTTTACGACCTATTACAAACACTAAATGGTAACACACTGAAATATCTTCCCTTAGATGAAGCAGTACATTATTTCAATACTGTCTTCCTAGGTACCCTTAACTCCAGTGCCATAAGAAAAAAGAGAGTTAAACATAACCATGCTCCTTGGCTATCTAAGCCAACCAAACAACTACTGATTCATAGAGACTGAGCATGGCACAAACGGAGAAAAGATAAGACCCCACCTAATGAAACTGCCTTCAAAATACTTAGAAACAAAGCAAAACAGGCCATTAATCAGGACAAAAAGACTTACTTCGCTCAACAAATAAACACCCACAGTAATAATCCCAGACTTTTCTGGAAATCTGTCAACTCATTACTAAATCCTGGCAGCACTCAAAACCTATCTCCATTTCCAGACAAAAGTCCAGTTGAAATCACTGAAATATTTAATAAAAACTTTATTGATATTATCCTTACATTAGTAAACGCAGGCAATACCCCAACCTCCATTAACCCATCCACCATACCTCAAGGCAATATCAGCTCCATACCATCCTTTAACTTCCAACCTGTAGCAACCTCTCAAATGCAAACATTACTTAGCAAATTGAAACCAGGCTCCTTATCTGCTGAGAATCTCTCCCCAGAATATCTCAAAATTAGTGCTAAGGCAGTAGGTTTCACAGTAAGTATCCTAATAAACTGCAGAACACACAGTCCCCCAGCTCTGGAAAAAATCAATAATCACCCCACTTCATAAAGGTGGAAATCCTCATGACCTATCTAATTTTAGATCCATTCCTATACGGTCCCATCTATCTAAAATAATGGAAAAATGCATCCACAAAAAAATGGTTGAATATCTAACCAGCAACAACCTACTATCCCCTTCACAACATGATTTTCGACCATCCCACAGTACCATTACTGCCCTAGTCTCCTTCACAAATTTTATCTATAACACCCTAGATAGTAAACTACTTACATCAGTCCTGTTACTAAATCTTTCAAAAGCATTCGCCAGTCTCCCACATCAAACTTATCCAGCAACTGCAATCACTTGTATGCTCTGATGCCACCCTAACCTGGTTCACTAGTTAATTGGAAATCAGACAGCAATCCATAAAATGTCAGAATAACTTCTCTAGCTTTCTCCCAAATAACACAGGAGTGTCCCACAGGTCAGTCTTAAGACCCCTACTATTCAACATTTTTATAAATGACTTACATAAAGTTCCCTCTGACTGTACTACCATACAATATGCAGACAATTCAACCATAATCTGTACCTCCAATAACTTCTCTGACCTCCAAAAGTTAACACAAAAGGCCTTTACATCCATAGAACTCTGGCTAAACCAATCACATCTATTACTTAACCTTAATAAAGCTAAACTACTCATCTTTGCATCTAAACCTGTTCCCACAGACTTTACTATATTCTCCATTAACAAAACCCAGAGTTAGTAAATCAGGCCAAACTGCTAGAAATTACTATTGACAGCAAACCTAGCTTTGATTTGCATATTAATAATGCAATAAAAATACTCACTTCAAATTAGGCAAACTTTACAGAAACAAACAATACTTAGACCAATCCATCTGAATAAAACTTTCAAAATGTCTTCTCCTTCCAACCTTACTATATGGGTTTCCTATCTTCACCAATCTCCACAACTCTTTGTAATACAAACTGCAGTCCTGTTATTATAAGACTGCAAAATTCACATCAGCCCAAGCAAATTACACCCACCATTGCCAGGCCACTAGAGAACTAAACTGGCTAGAACTGGCACATTACCTACATTACACACAACTTACCTTTGCCCATAAACTCATTTATAAACCCAAGTGTTGCCCTTCCCTGAAAAATATCATTGAACCTTACGTCCCATCCAAAAATCTATGCTTTAACAATAAACACCTACTTAAAGTATCAAAACCTAGTAAAAGAGCAGGTAGCTGCGTCTATTCCCATTCCATAACTAAGCTGTGGAACACCCTCCTATCATCAGTTACATAATTAGACAATATAATCTCCTTTAAAAGAAAACTAAAACAACATCTCATTGATAACCCCAGCTGCACATGCAACACATACCCACAGCCTCTTTAATCTAGCAAAACTGTTTCACATAGCAAATATACTTTTGTATATGTCATACTGTTACACCATATGAGTTATCCCTAATCTTTAGTATGCTAGTCCACACATCTATACAACTATCTTAACACATTTTCTCTTCTTTGCCACTTTATACTTTTAATTCTGCCATTAAATACATGCCACCTATAATCTACATATTCCCACCACCTAGCTATAAAATTCTAACTATATTTATCTTACCTTTAAGTTTAACTCTTTAATTCTACCTTCCCACTACACTTACTTTTCCCTTTTCCTACTACCCTCTCCCCCAAAAATTGAGCTGTATTGTTAAATATTTCTAACTGTATAATTTTCGTATATGCTAATGTTCCACTGTTACTGTATTGTGCCTTTTTACAACATATGTGCTGTTTAGATAGTTTTCTGTATTATTTCATTTGCATTATAAGTAATTGTTTCCTTACAAATTCATGTAATGATTTTCAAGTAACTTGTTGCTTTTCTCCCCAGGCCTCCACTGAAAATGGGTCTCAAGCCCAGTGGACTTTCCTGGTCAACGAAATGTCAATAACTAACAATAAATAATAAATAAGATGAATAATTAACTGTAAAAAATCATTATACATTTGCTGGGCAATAGGACTATCATTCCATTTCCAATGAAAAACAGTTTTCATTTTAGATAAGGTATCAGAAAAATATAAGTCTTCTGGACAGGAATTTGAAACCACAGTTCCCTCACAATTAGAATTTTCAGCTTGAGAAGAGAGCTCTGAAGACCAACCTTTTCCCTCCACAGCAGAAACAGAAATCAGTTTCCTGGCAACATCCAGGTAGTCTTCCTGGTCTATAGAAATAGAGACAGGGGAAGCTATAGTTCTTACTTTTTGTTTTCTTTTCCTGTTAAAATCCCTGGAAATAGACAGACCTAATGTAAGCAAACTCTCCTGGGATACGGGCTTCCCATCTGGGCAAGGTAGGATCCCAACCCCAGCCCCTCCCTAGAAGACAGACAAAAGTGATTCTAGTTTGCCCATGGAGGGCAGCCCTCCAACCACAGGGGACACTTTTATCCCCTGGTCCTTAGTGACTGAAGGTGCTACACTATACCTGACGAAACGAAAACAATGAGTGATCCAAGGAATGAAGACCAACCACAGCAAAGTCACCCATCAGTGTCAGAGGCAAAGAAAGAACTGGCCTGACACCTAAAGACTACCTCACAATGTTTTACTTCTTGCAGATACGGGAAGGAAGAACTGAGGAGACCAATAACTGCTCATTAGGTTCAGCTGCAAAGGAAACCTGAAAGACAGACAGCAGAACCTACAACAGTAACTAAATTCAGTGCCAGATAATACAAGTGACTTTGAAGTAAAAAAATAACAAAAAATACAATCTGACAGTCTCCAAAAGCAAGGATTGGTGCAAGGTAAGTGACTACAGTTAAAAAAACAGATTTAAACACAATAAGTTTCCATAAGCATTCACAGTACTCAAATCCTCTGTAACAGAATGGCTGACCAAAAAAATAGCTTCCAAGCATAAATAATACTATTTTCATGGAAAAAAACACCAGTTTTCCTCAGAAAAATAAAATACTAAAAGTATTCCCCAGCAAAGAACTTATCTTCCCAGCCTTGAAGATTTGCTAGCTGACTGACAGTTCCACAAAGCCTGCCAAAGAAGCACACGCCAGTGACAAGAAAGTTCCCTCTGAAACTTATGGTGCTCTGTCTGTCTATCTGTTATATAGAGCTATGACAGGGCATGTGGAGGGTCTCCTCAAGCTTTGAAAAACTGGTTGGTTGATGGGGACAGGACACAAACAGATTAGGCTGCTGCAACAGTGATCTAATGTTCAGCAGAGGCAGTTCAGGGGCTAGGTGTGCTCCTTTTTTATGTGGTACAAGATGTCATGACATGAGCTGGCAGGAAGTGCATGTAACCTCATGTATGAGAGTTCTGAGAAAAATATGCTGAGTTGTACTGGCAGTAAGGAAGGAAGTAAAGAAGTAAGGATAAACCCAGTTATTGACTCAGTGGGGTAAAGTCTCTTAGTTTGATGAATACTGAAAGTAAATGCTTTGAAAGAGTCCTTCTGTACTTGTTCCTATCTCTCATAAAATATTAATGGATTTGGACCAGCATAGTCCAATATCCTTTTTTTATTTTATTTTTTTTATTTTTGAAAGATAGCTCTTGTTTAACTACTATACTGAATTTTATGCCAATCTTATTTCATTAGATCAAAGTTTAGTTTTAGTTGTTATTTTATTGAGGTATTTGACTGATCTAGCAATACTAAATTCATTGGGCAATTTGAAGGTATACTAGTTAGTATCTAGATGGGTAGATAATCGATCTAACAGAGTCATGTTATTATAACCACCTTTTCTCTGAGAAAACTATAAATAAAGGCATTCCATAGGGTTCACTTCTGGTATCATATCATTTTAATAGCATTATGTCTTTCTTCTCAAAAAACGGTATTTTGATATCTAAGTTAACAGACAATACCAACATTTTTTGACTGTTACCAGCTTGTGAGACCAAAGCATGTCATGATTTCCAAGATATTTGGTCACTAAATTATTGCTGGCATGTAATACAAGGAAATGCTTGGTACTACATTATGATACATCAAAGCTAGTCTACCAATATTCCATTAACCAATAACCGATGACGTGGTGTGGTACATTGAAGATTTACCCATGGTTGGTATAGTAAAGCCAACCGTGGATAAATTTCAATATACCACAACCACAGAGTTGGTTATTGCTATTATACAATGACATTATTTAAGAAAAAAAATACTCACTTTTCTTAAATAATGTCTTTGTATAATGGCGCATTACTTTTCTTCCGCAGCTGGTGGTATACTGCTTCCTTGTGTTGATGTACTGCACATGTGTATGGGACTTGCGTTCCCATACATACCCAGTACATCAATGCTTTGAAACAGAAGCTACAGAGAAAAAAAAGTCATTGTTACTCCGTTTTTGTTTTCTTTTTTTTTTTTTAATTAAAAAAAAAAAAAAAACTTTAGGGCAGTTTAGGGGAAGGAGAGACACAGCATGGAAGAAATACAAGGGATATCAGGTACGTGCCTTTAATTTTAAATAACGTACCTGATTTCCCTAGTATTTTGTCCAAGCTGCCTCTCTGGTATGTCTGGAGTCAGGGCTAAAGATTTTATTTTTATTTTTTAAGAAATAAAAATAAAATTTAAACAATATACCAGTGGAAAGAAGTCCAGATGACCGGACCTTTTTTCGTTGGTATATTGTGGGATTTGCAATGGGCACGCTGGTTGGGCTGGCCAATCAGCATGTACGTTTTCGAATATTAATGGACAGTCATTGTATAATCAACAATAAACTATTGCCAGTCTCTGAAGAAATTAAGAACTTATGGATTGTAAATGACTTGTGCTTTTATGCCTGGGACAAATATTAGTTGTATTATAAAGAAATATTACATTTTCAACAGGATACACTTCTCACAATAACATCAATATAATATAAGGTATTGCTTCTGTTGTAAAAGAGCATAATTAGATGGCATATAGCAGGCTCAGTTTATATTTACTGTATTAGCTCTATTAAAAAACAGAAAAGATACAAAGCTCATTTACAACAAGAAATTACCAGGCATGTATCCTAAAACAAGCAACTGGAAAAGCTACAGTTACTTGCTATAAGCTATGGACTGGTAAGGGGGAATCCATTATTGGTATTTAAATGATTTAAAGATGACCTCCTAGAATCATCTATAAGGATTAAATCAGGAACAGCTGTGTGTCTAATCAAAATAATACTTCACTAGAAGTAAGCATATTCGATACCTAATTAAAGAAAACATTTTTTTCTTTATAGTGTATATAGAATTTGGAACTACATGTCTGTGCATATTAGAATAGCAAGTTTAATCATGACACACTGTGCAGTACTAGCATTTATGAACATGGTTACTGGACACAAACTCAAAGACAACTTCTTCAAGGGTTCTGAGTTTGTCTTCCCTCACCTCTCTATACTGTAACACTTAGGTAATTTATAGGATGAAGAAATGCAGTAAAGTACTAGACAGTCTAAAAGTCTAAGCTGAGTGTATAACCCCAAACTTCCAGAATTTAGCTTCGGTTAATTCTTCATTCTTTTTTTTTTTTTTGTTACTGCTTAGGTAGGTGTCTGGCTGACCACAAACACAGAGATGCACATGTATCTGCATCACTGTTGCTCAACACATTGCTGACTGATAAGACTTAACAGGCTTTACATATTTTCTTTCCTTTTTTTCCTTGAGGGTGGACTACAAGTCTTTCGCTACTCCATGTAAGTAGGAGACTTCAACCCTCTACCTCACGCTTACATATGAGATTACTGTTCTTAGTCTCAGTACATCAAGGATGTCAGGTAAACTATGTTAGGGATTCCAATGAAGCCATATACAAGATTGAACAGAGATCAGTTACTGTCTCAAGTAACAGTCATGGTATATTGCTAACTCCCAGTTCAATGTGTTGCACAATGGACACTGCATCTTTTAGCCCTTCCATTAGTCTTTCACTTTATTAGTCTGTCTTGCTCAGTGCATTGAAGGATTAGATTTCCCAATTTATTGGGTAAGTGCAAGCATGTCACCCTCTGTAGAAATTAATAATTAATAAAATAGAACTTACCAGTCTACTGGTAACACTCCCTTATTTTCTAGCAATAGCAAAACCACTGAGGGCTCTGCACCAGTAGAAGCTGCTCCAAAGTTAAAATCCAGCATGACAGGAGTGAACACAGAGGGGCACCGTCTTGTACTGCAAACAGAAAGATGAAAACAGGTTAAGTACAGAGAAAGGAATGCATCATTTCTTTGAATAAGTCTCTTGCTTTGCTGTATTTATTTAGCATTTATTTCTGAGTCAAGTTGGGTCTTTAGGATATACAAAAGGAAATGTATAAATGCACACTATAAACCAAGTAATCAAAATAAATGTAGTTTAATTTCTGTGTTGAAATTTAAAAACTGATCTTTCTGTAAACAAACAAATAAGTAATCTTGACACAAAGGTCTGCAAAGATATGTGCAGTAGAATTTCCTGGTAGGCATGCAGGTGCAACATTTATGGAGAACAAGTACATTTAAGCTACTGTTTTCCAAGCTACAGCAGTTGCAGAGAGCAAGTAAATTTACAGCAACATTTGAAGTGAACTTCACAGTTCTATGTTGTACCATATCTCACTGTTACTAACATGGTTCAGAATAAATACTGGAAATACTGTACTGATGTTTTTTCTAGTGACAGCTTTATGCAAACTTGTTTTTTGTAGCATACTGGCACTAAAGCTTAAACATGACATTCATTTTATGTGCTATATAAGAAAGCATAAGCTGAAACTTAAATATGATGCTACTGCACACAATAACTTTAGTCATAATGTCTCTGCTTAACTATATATGTGTTATTGATTAGCTACAGACTTCATTTGCAATTGCTGTAATCAATTAATATTTTCATTTTATCCCATTCCAATCAGCATTGAGTTACAAATTGTAAGAAATAAAATTCACCCTGTTAAACAAGTGTATCTACTATCACAGAGACATGTTTATTTCTATATTAGCAGCCTCTCTGCCATACAACCACTTCCACACATATCTGTGCATCCATCCATCCACAACCTCTTTTTCCCATTTTGCACATGGGGTTGGGGTGTCACTTCAACAGTGACAATCATCTAGAGCCAAGGTTTACACTGCAGGGTGGCTAGCCCTGCCACAATAATTCTTCCACACCATACACTCACACTTACGGCCAATTTAGAGTGTCCAATCCACCTACTGCATGTCTTTGGAATGTGGGAGGAAACCGGAGTACCTGGAGGAAATCCATATGAACACAGGGAGGACATGCAAATTCTACACAGAAGGCATCCCAGCTGAGAAATGAACCAGAGAACCTCTTGCTGTGAGGTGACAATACTATATGTTGCTCCATAGTGCTACCCCCACACATCTCTATGTATGTTATTAGGAAGTATATTTGTTAGGTGGCACACTGGTTAGCAATGCTGATTTACAGATCTGGAGTTTGAGCTTGACCTCAGATTATCGTCTGTGTGGAATTTACATTTTTCTTATTTGTATCTGCATTAGTTTCCTCAGTGTACACCTGCTTCCTCTCTATCTACCAAAGACTTAATTAATTCAAAGGCTACTGTAAGGCATCAGTATGTAAATGCCTTACCCTTACCTCTGTGACCTGGTTCACAGCTGAATAGAATCCACAAGGAACAGTTCACTTGCCCAGTTAACAAATGACAAAATTAATAAAAATAATAATAATAAAAAATGCTAGCTAAAGAAATAAGTTTATTTTTGTGTGTGGGTGGTATTGGTAGTATTGAAGAGTAGCATGAACAAATAAAGCACAGTTAGGGTACATTACTTAAACAGTAGCTTCTCAGATCTATATTAGGTGTTTGCCACAGTATACCTTACGCATACACATGTATGTTGTCTTGCCAATCAACTCATAAGGCCAGAATTCAAAGCTGTCATCCTTCTGAAAAATAGCATGGCCCCAATGGCATTCTGAATCAGAATTCCTGGATTCAGTCCATTTTGCTGTAAAGAACACAAAACTACCCACTAATTCTAATAAATATAATACTAAATGTAATAAATTACAAGAAAAATGACCAGTAAAAAACTAAAGATCAGGTGAGTAAACACACACAAATATGACTATATCTATTCTCATCAGGAGATAAAAATAAAAAATAAAATAAAATAAAACTGCATAAATGTATTTCCATACAACATGTGAATTATACCAATATCAAAAGAGGATGAGAAAGATGGTGCCAACATAATGGGAAAGGATCGATATGAGTTGTGTAAAGTAAAAATGAGTTACATATTCATCACAATAGTGAGAGTGAATCATTTCAACATTTATTTATTTTAATTATTTATTTCGCTAATTTCTAATTTGTTGACCCAGAGAGTTCATCTGGGCTTTTGCCCCCTTTTCTGTGGAGTCCCGGTAAGAAAAACTCTATAGGAATTATTTAACAAACAACATGTTTACAACACTCTAGAAGAGTGTGGTAATTTAGATGATGGATAACAAGTTAAACAGAACTGAACTTACAATATATATATATGTTATTGTTGTTGTTTGTCTTTCGGCTTTTCCTGGTTAGGGGTCGCCACAGCGGAACTCCAGTCTGCTAATGATTGGCAGAAGACTTTCACAAACGCCGAGGTGCCAGCTCAACGTTCAACCTTCAACAAAGGCACGCCCATTTACGCATGTCTTTCGAACGCCCACCCAACCATGGGGAGGACATGCAGACTCCACACAGAAGGCATTCCCCGCACTCCAGCCGAGAATCGAATGGGAGAACTTCTTGCTGTGAGGCAACAACAAATATATATATATATATATATATATATATATATATATATAGAGAGAGAGAGAGAGAGATACAGATTTCAATGTATGCATGGACATATAAGAGCATATTTGCCCATGTGCCACCAAAGGCTTAGTATGTACAGGGTTGTATGAGAACAGAGAGTATTTAGTAGATTAGCACAGAATAATTGGTGAGAAGAGTATGGGATTAGGTAACTGAACTGAGGAAAAGAACATAAGGTTTAAAAGATAGCTGGAACTATGGATAATGATGACAATACTGAGTTGGGAGAAGAGCGCTACTTAAAAGAGGAAAGGGATGTAGAACAGAAGTGTGATGTTAATTGAGCAGCATACCTTTTAATAATTTCCAATTAAGCATGGACAATAGTCTAAACATATGGGTGTCTTACCTATAGTTTCTTTGTTAATGCAGATTTCCTAGAACTATTCATGGATCAGTATCAGATGCATGCTAGGTGCCACCCATATTGGTTTCGTACATACATATTAAAATGCGATACTGTTTAGCCATCTGCAGATCTTCTAAGAAAGGACTTGACCTTCAACTGAAAAGGAGAAGCTTTCCACTGTAACATCCAATAAATGTGAAGAATGCTATTCTGGACTGTAAACTTTGTGGAAAAGTAACCTATAACAAACACATGTCCAAATTCCATGCAACCCAGCCAAAACTGTGTAGGGGGATGAAGGGAGGATATTTAAAACAATGAAATATTGCTTTCCGAGATACTCTGCTAATGTGATTATTTCAATCTGTATTATCTTACTCTTGAGAGAAAGTAATTCATCAGTTAGCCTAAGCATATAGGTAGAAACTCAAGTAGTACCCTCAGAGATCCAAGGTAGTAGGGGAATGTTATAGTATAGCACATTGGACATCCCCAGAATATCTTGCCCAGCTCTGTGAACAGGTGCTCAAGTTAAAGTGTCTGATAAATCTGGATATGCTTTGCCAAGTGGCAGCCTTAAATATATGCTTTACAAATACAACTTTAAAACAAGCCTGAAAAGCAACGTCTGACCTGATGAAGTGATGTCTGACTAGCTCCATTAAAAATATGCCACAGTAATTCTAATGAAGATACAATTACTTATGCATTTGGATAGGGCTTCTTTCAAGGTGGCTTATTCTGCCTTCAGCAAAAAAAAAAAAGGAACTGATCTGTGTTATTATCAGAAATATTTTTTTTTCACTTAGTAGCGTCTTCTGTGTGGTGACATGTGTGAATGGGCATTCCTTCATTGAAGGTTGTGCGTCAGCCCTGGCAAGTTAGCACATAAAAATCTACTGCCAATCATTAGCGGACCGGAGTTCCGCTGTGGCGACCCCTAACTGGGAAAAGCTGAAAGACACAACAGCAACAACAACTTGAGATGGCTGTGCATTTCTTATCAGTGCAGGAGTTGCTCCCCATTTATCATGTTTTGCACATTAGACAGGGAATAAATCAAAGCCCTCTCTAAAATCACTTTGAGAGCAAATTGTCTTCAATGAGACCCTGTTTCTGTAGAAAACCAGGTAAGGCTACATACAAACAAAGAGCTGTAATTTCAACATTCTGTTGGGAGATACAGCAATTAGAAACAGTCTTCAAGAAGAGATATTTAATGTGAGTAGGGTGTATGGAGTCAGTGAACTGTATGTTTTATTTTTTTATATTATTTTTATGACCATGCTAGTCCCACTAGACTAGCAATCTCTTTTCAGGGGAGACCCAAGGTGATATTTATACTACTAAGGGAAATTTGTCCAGGGTACCAGGGAACTTCCCGTACTGTTTTGATAGGTGCTATGAGATCTTTTATATCCACCTGAGCTACCACCAACTCAGGCAAATGAGGCCTCAGCTTAACATCTCATCCAAAAGACAAGTTAACTTGTCCAACACAAAGATAATATAATTTACCAGTACTACACTCCTGCTTGGGAAACTCAAATACAAAATACCCCTAAGTAAAGGTTGTATCAGTGCCATGGAAGCTCATGTGATAATTCTGACTTATGCTGGTAGAATTTTTTATTTATTTATTGATTTATTTATTTATTTTATTGAAGGTACTTAGGTAAACCAATGTCCATTTTTGTAACTATGACTTTATTACTTATGAGTGAATAAGAAAGAGAGAGAGAGAGACATAATCACAGTGGTTTGAAGAAGAGTACATGTAAGAGACAGTGTAATGTGTGTACAAAAAATATAACGCCTACTTACATATTACAAACAACTGACTTAATATAATCACAAATTCTGTATGCAGTTTGACCAAAAGAACTAAATGGGCCCTTGCATTTTCAGTATGTTTAATTCATATGGGGAATGCTGATGTTCCAAAGGCAGAGATAATTGTTGGCTGTCTATAAGGAAAATTTGTACTACTTGCTCATGAATGACCTGACTTCTTGTCCCCTTAATTTTATATCCTTAAATATTTAGAAAATGCAGTTGTGCTTGTTTTCAATGGCAAATTATCTAGGCTATCAAGCTGGGAGACAAGAGATTTGGGTGCAGGATTCTCTCCTGCTGTTGGTACAGAAAGACAGGATTTTCAAGGGGGTTTGCATAAACTCATCTATAACAAGAACAGCTTCTGTGGTCTTTTTTGCTAGTTTGGTTATATGAAAGTTAAAAGTACTTCATCGTGTTTGGTCTTCAACTAGCCATCCAGAGGTGTGAATACTAGCTCTAGATGATTGTCGCTGTTGATGTGACAACCTGTCTCCATGTGCAAAGTGTGAAAAGGGGTTGTAGATGGAGGTTTGGTCTTTCCCCTTCTGAGTCAAATGAGTACAAAGAAAAGCATGCAGAAGACCCTTGTACCACTGAAAGGAGAAGGAATCTATTTTCCATGATGTCTGACCTGGGAACCTTGAACAATACTTTGTGATAACTGCATCATCATCAGGCCCTTTTTTTCCCATTTTTCTACATGGGGTCCAGGGTATTGTGTTAACTGTCACCAACTCTCTCAATTCAGTGCCACACTCCTGCCTTCGTCAACACTCATGCCTGACTGTCGCAGATCTTCTTTCACACAATCCATCCACCTCTTTGCTGGATGTCCTCACTTCCTCTTACCTTCTTCCTGTCTGTCCCAAATCTTCCTCACTAGATTGTCTTCTGCTTTTCTACACATGCCCAAACCACCATAATCTGTTCTCTTTGATCTTTTCTGGAATTGGAGCTACTCTGGCTTCTGCTCTTATGTCCTCATTTCTTCGCCTGTCCCACAGTGCGCATCCTATCACCTTTCTTAGGTACTTCATTTCCATCATCTCTAGTTTCTTAAACTGTTCTACCTTTACTGCCCAGGTTTCTGTACCATACAGTAGTACTGGTCGAACCACTGTTGTGTACACCTCACTTTTCAGCTTCTTTGGCATTCTTCTGTCATAGACTACAACTGATTCTCTATGCCAGTTGGCTGCAGCCCCTCTGATTCTAGCTTTGACCTCTTTATTCAGACTACCTCAACTACTCCTCCCAGATACTTGAAGCCATTTACCTGTTCCACTATCTTTCCTTCTGTCTCTATTCTCAGCTTCTTCTGATTTCCCTAATTTGCTGCCATTACCACTATCTTATCTGTGCTTAGTTTCATCTCATGTGCCTTCAGATTCGCATTCCATTCTCCTATCCTTTGCTGAAGTTCTAGCTCAGAGTCTGCTTGTACTGCCACATCGTCTGCATACAGCAGCTTTGTTGATCTGTCCCCTCCAACGTGTTTGCTAATGTAGTCCATCACCAGTATGAACAGCAGTAGACTCAGAGCTGAACCCTGATGTACACCCAACCCACTGGGAACCTCTCTGTGAGGCTGAACACCATCCATACTGGAGTTATTGGGTCCTTGTACATAGCCTGCACTAATTCTACCAATGTTTCTGGGACTTCACACCACCACAGTACTGCCAAGATCAGCTTTCTTGGGACCTTGTCATATGCTTTCTCCAAGTCTAGGAAAGCCCAGTTGGACTCTATCCTCATCTCTATCTTCTTCTCAAGTATCTGTCTCAATACAAACATTGGGTCAGTTGTGCTGCATCCTGATCTGAATCCAAACTGCTCATCTCCCATTTTATATTCTACTCTCTGCGTATCCATTTATCAGTCACCCTCTCCAGAACTTTCATGCAATGTGATAGGAGTTTAATGCCTCTGCACTGCCCACAGTTGTGGATGCCCCCTTTGTTCTTGTGCACTGGCATGAGTATGCTTATTCTCCAGTCATCTGGGATATGCCTTTCTCTCCACACTGCTATTAGTACCCTCAGGAGCCATTTCTCCCCTATCTCACCCAGCATCTTTATCATATCTGCTGTGACCTCATCTGAGCCTGCTGCTTTCCCTGACTTCATCTTCCTTAGTGCTGTTCTTACTTCTTCTAGGGTGGGCTCCTCTTCTTTTCTCATCATAGGCTGTTTCTGGGGCAGTACAGCTTCTGTGTGGGGGGGTTTCTTTAAAAGAAGCTGCTGCAAATACTTCTTCCATCTGCCTTTGATGTCCTCTGGGCTGGTGAGCAGGTTGTTGCTGGCATCCCTTATGAAGGGTGTCTAACTATCTTCTTTATCTTTCTGTCTTTGCCTTGCAACCCGATATAGTTTCTTTGTGCCCCTTACTGAGTCACTTTCCAGAAGTTGGTACAGTGCCTCTGATGCCCTATTGTTTGCTAATGCTACTTCTGTCTTAGCTTCTTTGTTAGCCAACCAGTAGTCCTTCCTAGCCTGGTCAGTCTTTTCTGTCTCTCACTTCTTCCTGCACTGCTTTTTTCTTTTGATGACTTCCTGGACTTCTACATTCCACCACCAGCTTTCCTTATGTACCTTAATTTTATACTTGGCTCGGCCACATATCTGTTCTGTAGTCCTAACATATGCTGTTTTTAGGCGCTGCCATTCTTCTTCAACTCCACCTATTTCCTCCAATTCTTGGGGTATTAGATCCCTAAGTAATTCCTTGAACTGTTGTACTTTCTCTCCAGCCTGGTCTCTGTTGACCTTAGGGCCTTCTCTGACCACTGCTTGCAGCTGATTGTGGCAACTAGTGGTTTATGCTGTGAGCTGACTGTTTCACCGGGGATGACTTTGCAATCATGGATTCTGCCCCAGTGCCATTTCCTTACTAGGAGAAAGTCTAACTGAGTTGCATGTTAACTACTTTTGTATGTGATCTTGTGACTGTTTCTCTTTCTGAACCATGTGTTGGCTACTATCAAGCCATCTGCCAGACAGAAATCTACAATGGCTTCTCCTTCTTTATTCCTGTTGTCCCACTCATGTGGACCCAGGCAGTCCTCATATCCTGTTCTGTCTGTCCCGATATGTGCATTCAAGTTACCCATTGTCAACACCAATTCATGTTGTCCTGCTTTATCTAGTAGGTCCTGCAACTGCTGTCTGAATGCACTCTTTTCCTCACTATCACAACCCTGCTGTGAGGCATAGGCTGAGATTATGAATACTACCCTATCATTACACTGGAGTCTGATTGCCATGAGTCTGTCATTAATTCTGATGATATCCCTTAATGCCTTCTGAAGCCTCTCTCTCACCACAGTTCCTACACCATTTCTAACCTGCCCTCCACCTGAGTAGTAGACTCTGGATCCCAAGCCAAGTGGCTTTGCTGTACTGCCCTTCCATCTCATCTCCTGGATACATAGGATGTCCAGCCTCCTCTGTATCATCATGTCATCCACTTCCAAACTGCATCCTGTCAGTGAACCTACATTAAACGTAGCAATTCTCAGTTCATGTTTGGCAGGTTGGTTTTACATCCATCTTTCACTTAACAGAGCTATCCCAGGTAACCCAGGCTGGGCAACTAGACACCAGCCAGCCAGTAGCTTATTGACCCAGGGCTGCTGGGCTTTATGGTGGGCACACACTGGCCAGTAGGGGCACATATACCCCTCCTACCGTTAACAAGGGTCCCTGGTGTGGGTCAGAGTAGGCCGGGTCCTCAACTCACTTATCACTGGTAACTACTCATGCCCATTTTTTGGTGACATTACTCAACATGACCAAATCAACTAGAGCCATATTTTACACTGTTGAGTGGCTAGACTTGCCACAGTGCACAGTCTGTGATCCTTGTTTTCCTATCTTGAGGATACTGCGCACCACAGTAGATGCCCAAAGCGGTTGGTCTGTACAACTCTTCCCCCTATAGGGCACCATGTAGAGTCTGTGCTGCTGCCCACATCTCCATTCATTGGTGAGTTTGAGATGGAAACACTCAGCATGTTTTTTGGACATGGGAGAAACCCCACAGAGACACAGGGAGAACATGCAAACTCCAAACAGGCATTGGCCGGAGGTCAGGATCGTACCTTGTACCTTGTGTATAGGAGGAGAAGACCTTAACCACTAAGCTATCTGCATTCACTTTTTAAGTATGCCCTCCTGACCTCACAGAAATGCTAGCATTTATGTAAAATTATTGTTGAAATATTTGATTTTTTTCCCTTGAATGGTTATTCAATTGATTTGACAAATGTGTCTAAGATTCTACAAAATAGGGAATTGTCCATGGCCAACTAGTAATCAAACAACCAATCAATCAATCAATAAATACAATTACCCTGGGAACTAAACATGTCCTCCCATGGGTAACTCTTATTTCAGGATTGTGGCTGTGAATACCCCACTGTTATGTTCCATTCATTGGTGAGTTTGAGATGGAAACACTCAGCATGTTTTTCAGACATGGGAGAAACTCCACAGAGACACAGGGAGAACATGCAAACTCCAAACAGGCATTGGCCGGAGGTCAGGATCGAACCTTGTACCATGTGTATAGGAGGCGAAGACCTTAACCACTAAGCTATCTGCATTCACTTTTTAAGTATGCCCTCCTGACCTCACAGAAATGCTAGCATTTATGTAAAATTATTGTTGAAATATTTGATTTTTTTTCCCTTGAATGGTTATTCAATTGATTTGGCAAATGTGTCTAAGATTCTACAAAATAGGGAATTGTCCATGGCCAACTAGTAATCAAACAACCAATCAGTCAATAAATAAATACAATTACCCTGGGAACTAAACATGTCCTCCCATGGGTACCTCTTATTTCAAGATTGTGGCTGTGAATGCCCCACTGTTATGTTCTCACTCCTACATCTCTTGTTTAGTATGTCTGTTACCCCATTTAAATGTTATGAAGATAAGTTGTTTATACGTACAGTTAAGTGAGGTATCATCTAGTCATTATATTTGGATATCTTACCCTCCTCAGTACCTTTTGTCAATGCAATTACCCTTTCAGCACCTACATATGAGCACTAGATCATTCTAATTCATGTCAGCTGCCATGTGCCCCTTACCCTACATTCAAGTTTGACACTTAGTTGAGTCGTCTTCTGTTTGCAAACCTGAATAGCATTTAGATGAAAACATGCAGTCCAAACAGCATTTGCATGTATTATTTAAATATGCTCTTTGGTTCATAGGTTCATAGGTTCATAAGTGTATACTAAGTTAATGGCCCTGGAGCCTTTGCAAGCCTAGCCCAAAAAAATTGCCCAGGCACCGTGCCATCCAATGTTAGTTCACAGTGCCCCTATCCAGTATGGCAACTGGAGTGATCCCTGGGGTGAACTTTCTATTACCCAGCCACTCGTCAAGATTTCTCTTGAAGAAGGCCAGCGAGGTGCTCTGCTTGACATGAATGGGAAGCATACTCCAGAGAAAGGACAGTGTTTGGGAGATGAACCTGTCCCTCCAGCATGTTCTGTTAATTGTGGTAATGAGGTTGTGATTACTGGAGTGTGTGGTGTGGGGGGATTGGGATTTCTTTAGGTGTAGCATTTCAAGTAGGGCTGGGTCAGAAATGGCTTTGTAAGTCAAGCAGAGATCTCCTCGAAGTAGATGATAAGAGACTGAGAACAGCTGAAGTTTCTTGAATCTGTCCATATAGGACATGTGTTTAAGGTCTAGGAGCCTTTTTGTGAGGTACATTTGTGGCCTCTCCAGCTGTTGTAGGTGTCTGGTCAGGTACATGCCAAACTGGGCATTATATTCGATAATTGGTCTAATGAGGGATGAGTAGAGAGGGATGATGACCTCTTTCTTCCTGGATGTGAAACCTTTAGTTATAAGATGTGCCACCTAGAAGGACTTTCTGACCACAGTGGTAATGTGGAGGTCGAAGGTGAGGTGGCTGTCGACCTGGGTGCCCAGATCTCCTATGGACCTTCAGTGTTTAATGGGCTCCCATCAATGTGGTAATTTGTGGGAACTGAGTTTTTTCCAAAGGGGATGATAATGCATTTTTTTAGCAATAAGCTTCAGGCCATGGTTCTGACACTGGTCATTGGTCTCAGAGAAGCCCTTTTGTAGGATGTCTGCATCACTTGGGGAGCTGATAATAACTCCTAGCTTGCAGTCATCAGTGAAATTGGTCAGCCAGAGTCCTTTTGTGTTGGCCTGGACTTCTAAGAAGTAGATGCCAAACAGGAGAGTGCTCAGGACCGAGCCCTGTGGGACTCCACTCATGACTGCACAACAGTCTGACTTGGAATCCGCAACTTTCACTCTGTGGGTTCTGTCTGTGATCCAATTTGCAACCCGCCTAGAGATGTAAGGATTGATGCCTAGTTTGGTGAGTTTATCAATGATACCTGAGTGGGGAATGGTATCAAAGGCCTTGGCCAGGTCGAGGTAGGCTGTATGCACTACCTTATCCTCATCACAGCCTTGGTGACTGCCTCAAAGAAGTCAACCAGGTTCAGCAAGCAGGATCTCCCCTTGACAAAGCCAAACTGTGTGGGGTCAGGAGTTTGGAAATTGCCTATATCTTTGTTAAGCAGGTCCATGATGATGCACTCCATAGCTCTGCATACCAGACTTGTCAGCCTAATGGGGCGATAGTTCCCAGAGGCTGTAGTTGTTCCCCCTTTATGGAGTGGGATGACTGTAGCAGTGCACCATTCATTAGAGACATAGCCTGAGGTAAGGCTGTGATTGAACAGGGCACACAGATGTGGTACCAGTTCATTCTGTAGCTCATATAGGACACAGAGAGGGATACCTGATTTTTGGCTTTGGACAAAGCAACTTTTACCTGTGCTGCAGAAATGGTGGGTACCAGGCTTCCTTCTGGTATTGTGATAGGGCCCTTGGTGGGGGAGAGGGATAAAGTTGGCAGTGAATCTGTCGGCCAGTATGTTGACTATATTTGTTGGCTCAGTATAGGAGATGCCATTGTGCAATAACTCAGAGCAAATCTGGGTATTGCCTTGGAGGTTTTTGATACAGCTATAGAAGGCTTTGTGGTTGCTTTTGGTGTCAGCCGCAATTCTGCCTTTATAGCTGGCTTTAGAGGATTTGATAAGGGATCTCAGCTTTTTGCTGAGACTGATAAGAGATGTTTTCCAGTCTTGTGAGTTAATTTTTTTCTGCAACAGTTTCTTCCTTCTGTTGTAGAGTTTATTGATGGCTGGGGACCACCAGTTTGTCTTCTTTTCTTTTTTTTTTGGAGGAAAGCGTCTTAATTCTATTTGGTATGACAAGGTCCATGCATTTGTGTATGTGCTCGTACAGTGCACTGGTGTATGATTCGGCAGTCATGCAGCTATTTTCCATTGGCCACCTCTGTTTTTAGGAGTCCAAAGTCAGCTTTAAAGAAGTTTTTCAGGGTGGTCACCTTAGCGGGAGTTGTAGGTGAGATGGAGATTTCCATGGTGATCAGTTTGTGGTGAGATTTAACCAGTGAGGAATTGTCTATAGGTGTGGAGCAATGGTCTCCCATGTTGGTGATAACCAGGTCGAGGATGTTGCTTCCTCTAGTGGGGTCAGAATAAGCTGGTCCAGGGCATCGGAACTGATAAATTCCAGAAAGCGTTGGGCCTGTACATTGGTACTTGAATAGTTTTCCCAGTTGATGGAAGGGTAGTTGATATCACCCAGTATGAGAGTATTGGATTGGACCTTGATAGATTCCAGGGTGCTTAGGAACTTGGAGTGAGAGTCTAGGGACATGTTTGGGGTTCTGTAGCAGGCTGCGACTTGTATTGCTGTCTTACCCAGTGTTAGTTGTACCTGAAGTATCTTGGATGCATTATGTTGGGCTACCAGTCTAGAGGTGTGCATATTCTTTAAGAATATGGAGACACCACTGCCTTTGGCGCTTCCAGCCGTATTCTGTGGCTGAAAAGTATGGAATGAGTTGTAGCCTGGGAGCACAGGGGTTCTTTTTGCCTCTTTAAACCAGGTCTCTGTTACAGCACAAATGTCAACATTCTCCATTTTGAGGACAGCTTCGAGCGAGTGCATCTTGAGATTTAGACTTCTAGCACTAAACAGTATGACCCTCAGATTGCATTTGTTTGTAGCTGCTATGGTGCAATTTTGGTCTTTGGAATACTGTCTAAAAAGGCACTATAGGGGTGGCAAGAGCCTTAGCCAGTACCCAGAATAACAGGGATGACAGATGCAGGCCATCTCTGTCAAAGTATCAAGGTCTGTCGATCATGTCGTCCCAGGCAGACAGATACCGGATCCCCTTAGAATGACATCAGACCAGAAACTTAGCCAATTGTTGAAGTCAAACATTTTCTGCTCGTACTGTGGTACCATTCTGGGTGGTGGTAGAATATTGCTCAGGGTTAGGGTCATACCTGCCTGGGCCACATAATCCGAGAGTTCCATCACATCTCTCTTCATGTAGTCCTGGGAGATATGTCTCAGGTCATTCACACTCACATGGACACTGACTGAGTCATATTTGTACTTGTTGTGGCGTGACCTGAGTGCATGTGTTATATGGTGGATCCTGGCACCTGATAGACAACTGACTGTCACCTTCTCCTTGTTCAATCTAGTGAGTGGGACATCAGTGTGCCTCACAACTGAGTCTCCTATGATTAGTACATTGGGCAAAATGTTTTGCCTTAAGGGCTTAGATTGAGGGACACACTGTGGTGGTGAGCTATGTGTTCTGGGGTTTGTGTTGTGTTGTGGTGGTCGAGTGTGTTTCTGTCTCTGTGGTCTCTGCTGTTTGGGTAAATTTTTATTGAGAGCCTCCATGAAGGTGGATGCATGGTTTGTGTTTCTATGTGTGGGTTGTGATGGTTGGTGTTTTGGAGGGCTGTGTGTTCTATGTAGTGAGTTGCAGGTATTGACCTTCTCCTCTTGACCAGCTAGTCCAGTCTTGGTTGGAGCGTGCACTGCTTCCAGTTTGGTGATATAAGTGCATCACTTACATGTATGAGTGTTGGGAGGTAAGAGGACAGGGTTGTCTGTGTACATTAGACAGTTGCCACACTGTCTCAGAATGCCCAAATGCACCAGATTAGCAGGAGAAAGCACAGGAAATTGCCCTACAATCTTACCAGGAGAGGTGGTCATCATTAATAAGTACTGGTGCTGTTACTGCGTAGGAACAGCTAGTGGTGATATCACCTAAGTGTTCTGTAATAAATGCTACAAAAGCCTGTTAAAGTGCTAACCGATTAAGCTAACTGAAGTGCAAGAAGTAAAAGCACAAACTCGTTCTAAGGGGAAAACTGAAGAGCAAACCTTCTGGCACCGGAAATAGTTTACCTCAGCTGAGCACCACTGTACAGTGCAGAAACCCATGCAAACATGGGCTTTTAAACCAGAAAGTTGAAAGGGATGGAAAAACTGCTCAAACGGCCAATAAACTACAACTTCTGGACCAGAAACCACCCCTCTTGTGGTAGATAGGCTACCTAGTGCTTACCATTCCCACTGATAAGCTAGAAGGCTTCCCTCCAACACAGAAAGGTCTGGGGGGGGGGGGCTCAGAAACTTACAAAACAGTCCTGGATACAGCAAATCTGTATCTGGACTAGACTAATTACAGAAAAGGCGGGAAACAAGCTTAGAACTTTTTTTGCTTGTCTGTTTGTTTTGCAGAAAAGCAGTTAAAACAGTAGCAAAAAACACTTTAAATGCAGTACAAGCTAGCACACTTGAGTGTGCAGCAATATTAAGGCAAATACAGTTTAAATAAATGCAGATAAATTAAAAACGACAAAAAACAAGTGTAGAGAGCAGTAAATTATGAAAAAATCAAAATGGAGGCACTTAGAATATCCCTTTCTCCTTCCTGTTGCTCTTGTAGTCTGCAGGGTGCCAAAACTGGATCCACAGAGCTTAAGCAAGGGCAAACCCACGCAAACACAGGCTTTTAAACCAGAAAGTTGAAAGAGATGGAAAAACTGTCCAAATGGCCTGGTCCAGAAATCACTCCTCTTGTGGTAGATAGACGATACAATGATCCCCCCACAACATCTGCAATACTCCTTTATCTTCACACTTAATATAACTAATCCCAGGTTCACTTTGCTAAAGGGTAAGTCTCTCTAAATAAGTAATAAAATTTGACCAACTAATTGCATCATTTACGAAATCAAATGCATTATGAGCGGCAGCCACAACAGCAACCACAGTAGAACAAAACACAACCCAACAGGCCAGGTATCCAAGAATTATTACAGTAAAATCTCTAGGGCTTTGGCTCACAGCCTTCAAGGAGTAAAACAGTACATAAAAAACTGCATCATATATTAAATCACAACATCATTATTCAATTAACTCTAAGTCAATTAAGATAACTATGCACTATGAATCTTGTAAATATATGTATACACACACACACACACACACACACACACACACACACACACACACACACACACACACACACACACACACACGTGTCCATCAATAAGCAAAAGCAAGCACATATTCTGCATATCTATTAAAAAACCAAAACATTAAACCACCAAACAAACTCAAATGGAAAACAAATGGTTTCAATTTACAATTGTTTAATCTACATACTAACAGTACTTACATGCACAATTCATCTAAATAGTGGCAGTGTTAGGGAAATTTTTTTTTATAAGATAATGTGCAGGATTACTGTTAAAGGCAGGGAAAGGTTTAAAGTTAGATTTAGCAGACATAACTAAGGATGTCCCCCCAACACCACCTTACTCTTCTGTAACCCTGCCAATAACCTAACCCTAGTCCTACACATTATCTTACCAAAAGCCCTTTCCCTAAGAGTACCGCTACACAATACATGTGAACACATGCATATGCAACATCAAACACACTCAACATTAACACTATCCCCTTGCTAACATTTACACTAACTCTAACCCAAGATCACTTGCACTTACACACATACACTCCAAACCATAAACACACACACACACACACACACACACACACACACACACACACACACACACACACACACACACACACACACACACACACAGCCTATCTTACTCTAACCATGCCCTATAATCACTTGCGTGCATGCTCCTATTCCACTTAACTTTTAGACTAAACATTTGAACTTCCTGCTTTCAATGTCTACATTACTCAGCAAAAAATGCATTCGATCCAAGTCCATCCCCAAAAGCACTGCTGACACATGGTTAACAAAATTGCCAAATAGCTTTAAAACTGACAGATGCCTAAAAAAAAAAAAAAAAAATATATATATATATATATATATATATATATATATATATATATATATATATATATATATATATATATATATATATATATATATATATATATATATATATGGGTCTAGGACACATGCTCGACTAGCATATGTCCGAATCACAAAACATCGAACACACATACACGAAAGCACTTAACATCAAAAAGCACTTCCGTGTATGTGTAGTTCAAAAAAAAAAATCTACGTTTCTGCAGGAGGGCTTTGCCCCCTGCACCCCCCCACCCCCTACTTTATTTTCCCTTACCCGCTCTGTAGTCCGATCTACGAAACAGGCACACATACACGGAAGCGCTTGTTGATGTTAAGTGCTTTCATGGTATGTGTGTTCGATCTTTTGTGATTCGGACATATGCTAGTGGAGCATGTGTCCGGATCCCGTATATATATACATGTATATATATATATACATATATATATATATATATATATATATATATATATAGTGTGTGTGTGTGTGTAAACAATTCAGTAAAAATTGCAAGAAAGACCGAGTCAAGCTAGAGTCTTCACTGTGGTATAATATATTAAACCTTCTGTAGTGTAGGCCCATGGGATACAAGTTAGATTCTGTGTCCTGTGACTTTTAAGGCCACCAATATTGCCCAGTGATAACAATGCATGGTGAGATATCTAGGGGATTCCAAGTGTTCTAGGTACCTAGGGACAGACAGAGGGCTCACCAGCCATTAATGTAAGCCATCTATGACAAGAGTATAATGTGATGGAACTTGAATTTGCTTCTCTTTGAAGATATGCCATGAAAAATTACACCAGTCTAGACCTGAGAGAGATCTCTGAACCTGTGAAGGTGAAAGGAGAGAGCACATTCTAATTGATAAAAAATTCTTCTCTTTTGAGGGTCTACTGTTATGTATCTCATTCAACTGTACTACTTTACTATGAGAAGTTATCTTTTTACTTTTTCATTACATTTGGGTAGAATTCCAAACAGTACTCCTGGTGATCCTGGATAGTGCAAGGATGCTACAACATGTCATGTGGGACCACCGAAGAATATTCTGCCCTACTCTGAGATTAGGCGTACAATGTATAGTACCCGACAGATGTGTAAACCTTTTACCAGATTTGTACTGAACGTATTTTATGCAGTCAAATTTTTAAAATAGGCCTGATATACAGCAGATGTTCGAGTAGAACAGACCTTCACCAGCTATTTAAAGATTTATAAGATTTATAAGATTATATTATACATTTGATATGGTAAATCACCAGCTACTCTTAAACACATTAAAATCACTCTCCATAGATAACCTAGCAATTACATGGTTTCATTCTTACCTAAGTGACAGACAACAAGCTGTACTATGGAAGAATAACCTATCGCCCCTTTTACCAGTCACCCTTGGAGTCCCACAGGGATCTATATTAGGTCCCCTCCTATTCTCCATATTCATTAATGACCTGGACAAAGTCATCCCCAATACAACTTGTATTCATTATGCAGATGACTCAACCCTAATCTGCTCTGCCACCTCCCCCACAGATTTACAATCCTTGTCCCAAATCACTTTCAGCAAAGTAGAGAACTGGCTCCCTGGTTGCCAACTACTATTAAACCCAAATAAAACCAAACTATTACTCTTCTCCCCCACTCACAAGGTCCCCTCACCACCTCTCACCATAATATCTAACAATGGTACCATAATTTTCCCAGAACCTAGTACTAAACTACTGGGAGTGGTCATCGACAACAACCTCAAGTTTGATACTCACATTGACAAAACTATTAAAACAGTTAATAAAAAATAAGGCTCTTTATACAGGATTAAACCATTCCTAACCCCATCTGCTAGAACTGTTATTGCCCGTACACATCTGCTATTGACCCTTCTTTATGCCTCACCCAGTCTCATAAACCTAAGCAAATCAAACTTCAATACATTTACTAGGTGCTACAATAACATTGCCAGATTTGCCACATGATCAGCTTATAGAACCCATCACTGCCTTAACCTTCAGTTGTTAGACTGGCTTGAACTACCCTATCAACTGCAATATAACCAACTAATAGTTGTCCACAAAATCCTCTACCAACCAGACAGTACACCCATACTGAAAAATATTATTACCCCCTACAGTAACCTAAAATCCCTTCGCCCTTCCAAAAAATTGCTAGTGCAAACTGTTAAAACCAACAATTTAGCTGGTGAATCACTATTCTCCAACTCTGCTGGTAAAAACTGGAACCTACTTCCTGTTGAACTCACCACTGACCCCTCCTTATCCCAATTCAAAACATCCCTTAGGAAATACCTAAAAATGCAGTGGCTTTGTACCTATACAAATCCCTGACTAACCCCCACTCAAACATAATTCACTACAAGAATAAAACTCTGACGCTCTAACTGTTTAAAATTCTGTGTATCACCCACCTACTGGAAAGATTTAAAGTTAACACTACATCAGGTATGATACCACCTTAATATATGTGTTTTCCTTTTTAAGATGAAATCTTTAACTATTTCTTTCTCAGCTACTTGCTTCCAACCTTTGCTGTGTGTATGTGAGAAAAACATGCACCTGTGTTTATATATCGTTAAACAAATCTCAGTTTTGTGATAACTCAATGTAATAATTTCACTGTATTTAGACATTTTTTTGTACATTTGGAGCTTTTCTCCCCGGGCCTCCAGTGAAAATGGACCTGTATCCATTCGGACGTTCCCGGTTAACAAATGTAAAATAAAATAAATAAATAAATTTATCACGGCTAATGTATCAACATGAAAAAAAAATTACTTAATCATTTCAATAATTCATCCTGCTGTATTTTCTTTACTTTAAAAAAATTATATCTTTCTGACAAAGGCAGTCTTTTCGGGGTAGTATATGAGCTTTATACACATCTAATTTGTGTAAAACTTTGCATGCCTCTTATTATCCTGTTCTTGAAAGTCAAACGGGAACTGCATGGAAGTTGTCGCAGATATCACTCAGAGCAAGAATGAAGGGTCTGTCTTTACTAAAACCATCCATATGAAAAAAATAGGGTTTTTAAATATCAGTGTCTACAGTTCTGAAACTCTGCTGGCAGAGGTACCAACTTTCAAATACAGTTTTTCATAATACAAATTCCAACAGACTATACGACTAACATAAATCTGAGGAAACTAACCAATATCTGGTGAACCAAAGTCAAAATTCGCCATGCAATCAGAAAACTTTAAGAAAATTACTGAGGATGCCCACTTAGTTATAGTGAGAAATTAAAGAAACTGAAATTGATGTAAATTAATATCGGATCTGAATACAAAGGCCCTAGACTGATGTAGTTGGTCACTGGCACGAGGCCACCACTGGATACTTCTAAACTGCAGCTATTGCTGGAAGAAAATCACAGAGGAAAGGGTTGAGGAAGGGAAGATATACAGATGTAGAAAGTATGTCATGAAATGCATCCTGTTAGAATAAAATGGGTCAGGTCTCCTTCTCCCATTCCCAGTTTTTCAAACTCATACTGCATAACTGCTGTGATTGTGTCCCTCCTTTCTTGCAGTTCAGTCTGTTTGAGTCACTACCTGTTCTGACTGCAAGGAATTGTGACTTTTAAGGCCGCCAACATTGCCCAAAGATAATAATGCATGGTGAGATATTTAGGGGATTCCAGGTGTTCTGGACACATAGGGATAGCCAGTGGGCTCACCAGTCATTAATCTAAGTAATCTATGGCAATAATATAATGTGATGGAACATGAATTTCCTCCACTTTGAAGATATGCCATGAAAAACTATACCAGTCTAGACCCAAGAGAAGTTCTTCAACCAGCAGAAGATTGCAGTCAGACTGCTACAGACTTTGGTTTCTGAAGTAGTCTGTCATAAGGACACATAGTTACGTAAAAAGCCATGCAGCCCCGAGTCCTGATATACTCTTTTGCTGCAACCAGTTCCTTGTCTTTGAAAAGTAGGAAAAATCTATATGCCCTACCTTGTTCAGGCACACAAATAGTTTTAAGTTGCAGTGTGTCTACATAATGTCTCAGAAACTGAACTGAGTGAGCAAGTGTCATCTGTGAGCCTTTCGATATGATTGTTATGCCTATGTCTGGAAAACATTCTGCACCAGTCTCCAACTGACCATGTGAATATTCTTTGATCTTAGCAAAGTTCCAAAAAAAGTATTAATGTGCTTTTAACCACATATTACACAGAATCTAACTTGTAGATAAAAATAAAGAAAAAATAATGCAGCTAAATGAATTTCATCATTAAAACTGGGAATGTTCTAATCCTTAAGTAAGATTCTGAGAGAATTCTTGAATTTGTCCTAAGATTCTATTGAAGTTGTCATTATACTGAATTCAAGAGGAAGATGGAGAAGTGACAGGAAAAGGCATGAAAGCTGGAAGTATCCAACTAAATAATGGGTATCTGCCCCTTGGCAGTTAACCAGAATGAGCAATCTGGCTGGTAAAGCTAAATGGCTCCTTGACATAGATGGGGCCCAAGTCATCTAAGCCAGATATGATAGTACTAAAGCACAGTATATGATCACTGATGGAGAAGAAAGCCATTGCAGGCTCTGCAGCACAAGTGTATTACAGTCATGACAGGAATACCCATCATTAATCTAGCTGCATTATTCTGCTTGAGCTAAGGGCACTCAAAGTAAATGTAAGGCAACCCATTTTAAAGGGTATTGCAATAAACCAGACATACGGAGAGAGTTCATAGACTCTCAAGGTCCTTAGACAGATGAAGGTGCTTAATCTGGGTACATTTCTTAGATGAAAACAAAATGACTTTACTATAACTGCCAGCTGGTTGAGTGGTCCTTCAGTAACACATGATCACTGAAAATCAGAGCAAGATTATACACCCTTGACACAAACTCCAGCCATATCCAACATAATTAATCATGGAAGCAAGGCATGGAGAAACTGAAAACCTTAAAACAATATGTTTAATCAAAGCTTTATTCTTGTTGGTAATACATTTCAGTCAGTTCACCCTCACCCAGTTAAGGATGACATTGAGAACAACTTCAAGTAAATACAGAGAGGACACATGCTATGAAGGAAATAAGAGCTAGAGATTAGTGTTACCAGCACAGACAGGCTCATTCAACCCTTGACACTGAATAACAATCCAGGGCAAGTGTGAGCAAAGAGAAAAACAAAGACCTGTCTCTAGAACCATGTAGACCCAAGCACTGGAAATTATCTCCAAAACAACTTGTGCAGGTACTCCAAGATGTAGAGGCAAACCACCAGATTTAGATGTTCAGATGTGAGTACTAGGCTAGCTGTCCTTGTGGGCCATTTTAAGTTTAGCCAATTTCCCTCAAAGTTGAGAATCAAACACCGTACCTTGTGTTTGTAAAGTAAATACCTTAAATATTATGCCAACCCTTAACCCCTTTTACCAGATTCAATCCCCTGCCAATCATGGTACACACTCTACAGAGTCTAGTTAGGGACTGTGGAAGACACACCACAGTGTGCCTGTAGGTGATATAACAAGATAGCATGCTCATGGTGTCAAATGCTGCTGAAAGACCAGGGAGGATTACAAGAAGAAAAAAAAAACATATTTCTTATTACTAGATCACTAATGCTTTAATCCAGGTTTTATATTGACACCCAACAGCACTGATAATTTTGAGTATCAATATATTTTTCTACATGCCAACACATTCAAGGGTCAGAATTACAAAAAAACTCATCTAACACTTTTAAATGGATGTTAATATTTTAGCTAAATTTATTAGTCTGCATTGTTAAGGGAGAAAAAGTAAAATTCAGACAATAAAAACCTGAAGCCCAATGTAATGCAGCATAATTTTGATAAATACTAACACAGGAAGTGTGCTAAGGACTTTATGTGTTAATATAGTATACTATCACAAATGCCAAGAGATTTTGAAGAGATTGAAGAGACTGATCCTGGCCTGAGGGAACTGTATATAAATCCAAGGAGGGAATGAACTGGGGGCAGTCATTGCAAATGGACTTATTTTTTTTAAATATGAGCTGCTAGGATTAACTGGGATTGGGGAAACAGTGATTATGTGTAAACAACTGACAAACATCTCCACATTCAACTTTCTGTCACACAGTCACAGATAAAATATCACAGGAATATCATAGGATCATAGAAGGTTACTAGGCTAATGGCACTAAGGCCCTTACAAGCCTAGCTAAGTTCTGCCCTTGTTTCCAGGATCAGCACCTATTGCCCCTGTCCAAGAGAGACACGGGTGGTAACCCCAGGGTAAATTTACAATTATCTATCCAATTGTCCAGATTGCACTTGGAAGAGGGCTAAAGAGGTGCTTTGCTTTACATGAATTGGAAGTATGCTCCACAGGTGTGGTAACCTCTGGAAGACAAATCTGTCCCTCCAGCAGGTTTAATTAATGTCACATACCAGGTTAAGGTCTTTAAAGTGAGTAACCCATCAGCCACTGGACTTATGGATATTTAGCATTTCAAATATAGCAGAGTCAGAGATTGCCTTATACGCAAGGCAGAGATCACTTCTAAGTAGTCTGCATGAAACAGAGTAAAGTGACAGTGATTTTGGCTGATCCACATAGAACAGATGCTGAAGACCTTCAATTCACCTTGTGAGGAACCTTTGTGGTCTCTCCAATTGCTGCAGTTGCTTCGAAAGGTACATACCAAAAGGGGCGCTGTACTCAGTTATTGGCCTGATGAGGGAAAAGTACAGGGAGGTTATAATTTATTTTTTTCCTGGAGGCAATACCCTTACTTATGACATGAGCAATATAGAATGCCCTTCTTACCACTGTGGAGACATGGTGATCAAAGGCAAGGTTGTTGTCAACCTGTATGCCCAGGTCACTCACCACTGAGTGTGTGCTTAGGGTGTTTCTATTGATGTGGTAGTTAGCTGGAACATTGAAAGGGATGATAATACATTTTTTGCATTGGGTTTAAGGTTGTGACTTTGCCATCAGTCATTTGCTTGCATAAGACCCTTTTGTAGAATGTTGACATCGTTTGGGGATTCTATGACCACTCCCAGTTTGCAGTCATCAGCAAACTTTGTCATTCACAGATCTTTAGTTTTTGTTTGTATTCGGAGAACTAGATTTTGAATAGTAGAGGTCCCAGGACTGATCCCTGTGGTACACCACTGGTTACAGGTTTGTGTTGGAGGTGGATTCCCCTATTTTGACTGTAATGGGTTCTATCAGTGAGCCAGTTAGCGACTCACCTAATGATATAAGGGTTGAGACCCAGCTGGGTGAGTTTGTCAATAATGTTTGAGTGTCAAAAGCCTTGCCTAAGTCCTGGTATGTGGTTTGCACAGTTTTCCCCTCATCCAGGGCTCTGGTGACTGTCTCGAAGAAGTCCACCAGGTTTAACAGGCATGATCACCCTTTGACAAATCCAAACTGAGTAGGGTCAAATGTTTAGAGATTACCTATATCTTTGTTGATAAAGTCCATGATGATTCGCTCCATGGCCTTGCAGATAAGGCTAGTCAGGCTAATATCTCTATAGCTCCCAGGGTCAGTAGAAGCACCACCTTTGTGCAAGGGGATAATGATGGCCGTTTTCCATTCAGCTGGGATGAAGCCAGTGCTTAGAAAATTATTGAAAAGAGTATTCAATGGCATTGCTAGTTCTTGTTGGAGCCCATGTAGGACGCAGCCTGAGATGTCATAAGGTCCCATAGATGCTGTCATTTTGGCCTTAAAGAAGGCATATACAACCTAACCTCTAGAGATACAAGGTTGGGGACAGGTGGAAGGAATAGGTTCATAGGTTGGTACTGGGCTATCTGCCCGAAGGCATATATTAGCCCAGCCACGTTGTGCGGTATTCACCGCCCCTTTAGTAGTTCCCTAGACCCTTGTACTAGCAGCTAGTACCCTTGGCCCCTATCTAGTAGTGTTGTTGGTGTGATCCCCGGTATGAACTTTCTGTTACCCATCCACTCATCAAGGTTCCTCTTGAAGAGTGATAGTGAGGGGCTCTGTCTTATGTAGATCGGGACCCTGTTCCATAGTAAGGGAAGTCTCTGCGAAGGGAATCTATCCTTCCAGCATGTTCTATTCATTGTTGTGTTGAGGCTTATATCCCTAGAGCATATAGCTCGAGTAGATTTGGTTTTGCTAAGATGGAGCATGTTCAACAATTCTGGGTTGGACATGGCTCTGTACGTTAGACAGAGATTGCCTCTGAGAAAGCAGTATGCAACAGAGAACAGTCTTAGCTTTTTCAATCGTGCTGCATAGGGCAACTGTTTGAGGCCAGTAATCCTCTTGGTTAGCTACCTTTGTGGTCTCTCCAGCTGCTGGAGATGTCTAGCCAGGTACATTCCAATTGGTGCATTGTACTCAATAATGGGTCTGATGAGGGAAGAGTAGAGGGGCACCATTACATCCTTAGATCTTGATGTGAACCCTTTCGTGATCAGATGGGTCACATAGAAGGATTTTCTAACCACTTTGGCGACATGGTTATCAAAGGAAAGCTGACTATCTACTTGGGTCCCTAGATCCCTTATTTCTTCTTCAGATTTCAGGGGATTACCTCCTATGTTGTAGTTTGTGGGTACTCTGTTTTTTCCAAAGGGGATTACTACGCATTTTTTTGCATTTAGCTTGAGACCATGGCTTTGACACCATGCATCAGTCTCATTTAGGCCCTTCTGGAGGATCTCCATGTCAGCCGGATACTCTATTATAGCACCCAGTTTGCAGTCGTCTGCAAACTTAGTCAGCCACAGCCCTTCTGTGCTTGCCTGTACTTCTGAGAAGTATATGCCAAACAGGAGGGGCCCCAGGACAGAGCCCTGAGGCACACCACTTGTTACTGGTCTGGATTCGGACATAGATCCTACTACTCTTACTTTATGGGATCTGTCTAAGAGACAGTTTGCAATCCATCTTGTGACGTAAGGGTTTATGCCCAGGCTGGTGAGCTTATCAATAATACCTGAATGGGGAATGGTGTCAAATGCTTTAGCAAGGTCAAGGTAAGCTGTGTGTACCTCCTTTCCCTTATCTATAGCCTGAATAACTGTCTCAAAGAAATCCACCAGGTTCAGGAGGCATGATCTGCCCTTGACGAAGCTGAACTGTGTGGGGTCCAGCGACTGGAGGTTCCCAATCTCTCCATTTATGAGTTCCATAATGATTCACTCCATAGTCTTACAGATCAGACTGGTCAGGCTTATTGGTTGGTAGTTCTGAGGGTCAGTTGTGACCCCACCCTTGTGTAGGGGGACCACCATTGCCGTGCACCATTCTATGGGCACATATCCTGTGGAGAGGCTGAGACTGAGCACGGTATTAAGATGCGGGGTTAATTCCTTTTGGAGCTTGCTTATGACACAGCCTGGGACACCATCTGGTCCCATGGAGGCAGTCTTTTTAGCTTTAGATAGAGCCTTGTTAACCAATGTATCAGTAATAATTGGACTTACATAATCCCCTAGAATGGTAATAGGCCCTGTAGGTGGTGAAGGGGGGGGA